>NW_024082217.1:73394-220780 GCF_003009895.1 Hyaena hyaena | reverse complement strand
ATGTTTCCATCAGTGCTGTCCCCACAGGGGCAGCCACCCCCACTGTTGCCCGGTATTGTTTTACCCTGGCTGCTTTTAATGTTTTGTCTTTAGTTTTCTGGAGGGTTCACTCGGATGGCAAGGCATGGGTTCTGTTTATTTATCCTACTGGAGGTTCACTGGGCTTCCTGAATCCGTATTTTGATGTCTCTCAACAGTTCTGGAAAATTTTCAGACACTATCCTTTCAAACATTAATGTCTTCTATCTCCTCTTTGAATTCTGCATGTTTTATATATACCTTTTACCTATATATCTTACCCTCCTTCTGTAGTTTTCTTGTCTTTTTTTTCCATTGCTAGTCTCCATACTGGACATTTCTTCTTACCTATCTTCCATTCCCCAATTTTCTTTTCAGCTACTTTTTTAAAAAAGATCTTTAAAAGGTGGGGCGCCTGGGTGGCTCAGTCGGTTAGGCATCTGACTTCGGCTCACATCATGATCCCACTGTTCAGGAGTTCGAGCCCCGCGTTGGGCTCTGTGCTGACAGCTCAGAGCCTGGAGCCTGTTTCAGATTCTGTGTCTCCCTCTCTCTCTGCCACTCCCCTGTTCTTGTTCTCTCTCTCTCTCTCTCGCTCTCGCTCTCTCTCTCTCTCTCTTTCTCTCAAAAATAAACATTAAAATTTTTTTAAGATTTTATTTTTAAGTAATCTATACACCCAGTGTGGGCCTTCAACTCTGACCCCAAGATCAAGAGCCTCCAACAACTGAGCCATCCAGGTGTCCCTTCTTTTCAGCTCCTTTTAACCTGATGCTAAGCCTGTCCATAGAGGTTGTTGGTTTTTTTTTTAATTTTATTTCTAGGAGAGAGAGACAGACAGACGGCATGAGCAAGAGAGGGTCAGAGAGAGAGGGAGTCAGACTGAAACAGGCTCCAGGCTCTGAGCTGGCAGTCAGCACAGAGCCCGACGCGGGGCTCGAACCCACGAACCGCGAGATCATGACCTGAGCGAAAGTCGGACGCTTAAATGACTAGGCCACTCAGGCGCCCCGTCTTTTTTCTTATTCTGTATTTTTTAAAAATTCAAATCAAAATGAAGTGCAGTGAACCTCTGTATACTTCATCTGAATCATCCACTATTCACATTTTGCCATATTTGTCTTATTATTCTCTTTCACTGTGTGTGTGTGTATATATATATACATATATATGTATTCTTATTTTTTGATCACTCACTTAAAGATACTTTGCAAACATCGTGACTCCTTTTCTGAGACATGCTTCATGTATTTCCCAAGAACAAGGAGATTCTCTTACATAACAGAACAGGTGTTCTTTTTGTAATCCAAAAAAACCCTCAGTTTAAGAAAAACATAATTAACAGTAAACTAAGGCAACCTAAATATTTTCTGTTTCATTACCATGCACTGCAGGTTAAGTGGCCTTTGCTTGCTCACTGCAGCTCCCTTGCCCTATCTAACCTTTGTCCACATGCCCAGCAATACCCTATCTCTGCTGGGGAACTTTCCAGAACACTCTTGACTCCTTGACATTGTTGAGCCTCAGTTTCCTGTCACTGTTATGAATGTCTTACTATCAATCTATGTGCTTCCTTCCTTCTCTGTAAACCAACAAGTTGTTTATATATCATAACACTTAGTTTCAAGTTAATATCTTTATTACTATAATGGAATTTTTTAAAGTTTATTTATTTTGAGGTGGAGGGACAGAGGGAGAGTCCCAAGCAGTCTCTGCTCTGTCGGCACAGAATCTGACGTGGAGTTCATCCCATGACCAGGAGATCATGACCTGAGCCGAAATCAAAAGCCAGGTGCTCAACTGACCGTGCCACCCAGAAGCCCCACTGTAATGGAAATTTTAGAACCCTAAAGTCTTTTATTTATTTTTTAAATAAAATCTCTTATAATTACCACTTAGGTAAAGAGAGTCCCTCTTTCAATTTAATAATTTCTCAACTAAAATTATTATTCATTTAACTAGTATTAATTGAGGATCTACTATATCCTAGGCATTGTTGGAATTAAAGTAGCTAGCACTTTTGAGCATTTAGTATGTTCCCCAAGGACTTCACCTGGATACCTGGGTTAATCCTCCCAACTATCTCCATTCCCATTTTCCAGATGGGTAAACTGAGAAGTTAAGTGATTTGCCCAAGGTTGTGCAGCTAGCCAGAATTCCGACCCAAGCGGTGCGCCTCTGTCCAGAGCTCATGCTCAGGGGCACCAGGTAATATGCTGGCGGTGCCTTAGGGGAGGCTCCTTTGTGGGGTCAGCAAGAACACGGCCACTTGTTAGGATAGCGGGGATGCCTGCCTTGCATGGGATTGGTTGCGGTGGAGGGAGAAACCGAAAAGGCAGTTCCATTTTCCCTGCTTCTGGACTCAAGCAGTCAAAATAGATAAGGCGAGAAAAGTATGCCTCTGGGTGGGTAGTTATTTCCATAAAAACTGATAATGGGGTCTTGACCTCATTTAACTTGGCTTCCAGGATATTCTTGGTGTTTCTGCTCCTTCTAGCCGCTCCTCCCGTCTCCTTCACCAGCTTGCCCAACCTCCTTCACCGTGACTTTAAGGTCTCAAGGACTCAGGCTCTGTTTCTTTTTTTTTTTTTAATTTATTTCTAGGAGAGAGAGACACAGCGTGAGCAGGGGAGGGTCAGAGAGAGAGAGAGAGGGAGACGCAGACTCTGAAACAGGCTCCAGGCTCTGAGCTGGCAGTCAGCACAGAGCCCAACGCGGGGCTCAAACCCACGAACCGCGAGATCATGACCCAAGCGAAAGTTGGACGCTTAACCGACTAAGCCACCCAGGCGCCCCTCAGGCTCTGTTTCAAGCCTCTCTTCCCTCACCTCCTGCCCAAGCTTTAACCTACTGGAAGCTCTGTGTGTCTTCTGTTTGCCCCTTTTGCCTCCTGCTCTGGGCTCTGAAGGCCGCCCTGGATGGACTCCATCAGGTTCCCTTTCCCTAGGCTTCCATTTGGATTTTGTATGAGAAATACAAACAAGGGACTAGATGGGGAGTGAGGCCAGGGTATGTATTCCTGAGGGGTCACTGAGCTATGATGGCCTCCCTTATGGAAGTCCACAGCTACTGGTAAGCCACCATGTAGCTCTCACTCTGGTTTCCAGAAACCCTCAGGCCTGGCGAGGAGTCGTGGGAATGGGCCTCCCCCACCTCCGGTTTGCTGCCCCAGGATGCTGCACCCTTTTCAATCAATTTCCTTCCCTTCCCCACACTTTTATTAACAACACCCTTCTTACACTCTCCTCAAAGTCTCCAGCTAGAGGGTGGTCTCTGCTTCCCGTAGGGGCCTCTGCCTAACTCCCAGTGACTCCCAGATGAATATCCCCCATCCAGACCAGCCTCCACTGTTTTCCAGAGCTGTGCGTTCAACTACTCCTTCAACCTCTCCACTTGGATTTCTCACAGCTGCCTCAAACTCAAAACATACGAACCTGGTGTGGCATCCTAAGAAATACATACGGTCTTTGTCCCCATTTCTGGCACTGAGCTCCTAAAGCCCTTGGAATTTCTTTTTCTTTTTTTTATATTTTTATTTATTTCTAGGAGAGAGAGAGACAGCGTGAGCAGGGAAGGGTCAGAGAGAGAGGGAGTCACAGACTGAAATAGGCTCCAGGCTCTGTGCTGGCAGTCAGCACAGAGCCTGACGCGGGGCTCAAACCCATGAACCGCGAGATCATGACCTAAGCGAAAGTCGGACGCTTAACCGACTAAGCCACCCAGGCGCCCCAGTAAAGCCCTTGGAATTTCTAAGTGATAAGAGGCATAAAGGTGTCTCATTATTCATAACAAACCCCTTTGAGCCACACCTGAGTTTAGGTTAATGAGGTGACTTTTGGAAAGCACCTAAGGATAGGTTGCCAGGGCAACGAACCACGTGATTAGTGGGTGGAACTTGCCGCTACACCTGTGACCTCCAGGAAGGGAAGAGGGACTGGAGGTTGAATCATTCACCAATGGCCAGTGATTTAATAAATCGTGCCCATGTAATGAATTCTCCATAAAACCTGAAAAGGACGGGGTTCGGGCGCGTCTGGGCTGGTGAACTTGTGGAGATGTGGGGAGAGTGGCACCCAGAGAAGGCGGGAAGCTCCCTGCCCTTCCCCCACACCGTGCCCCGTGCATCTCTTCCGAATTACGCTTTTTTTCCCGGCTGCTTCTGAATTATACTTTTTTATAGTCAACCGGTAATTAGAAAGTAAAATATTTCTCTGAGCTCTGTGAGCCACTCTAGCAGATTAATCCAACCCAAGGAGGAAGTCATTGGAACCTCTGACCTACAGAGCCATAGCCAGTCTGTCAGAAGCACAAGTGACAGGGGTACCTGGGTGGCTCAGTCAGTTGAGCGTCCAGCTCTCCACTTTGGCTCAGGTCAAGATCCTGGGGCTGTGGGATGGAACACTCCCGAATAGTACACTTTAAATGGATGAATTTTGAGGTGCCTGGATGGTTCTGTCAATTAAGCATCCAACTTCTCATGGTTCGTGAGTTCAAGCCCCGCTCAGGGGTCTGTACCGACAGCTCAGAGCCTGGAGCCTGCTTCGGATTCTGTGTCTCCCTCTCTCTCTCTGCCCCTCCCCTGCTCGAGCTCTGTCTGTCTATCTGTCTGCCTCTGTCTCTCAAAAATAAATAAACATTAAAAAAATTTAATGAATGGATTTTATGGCATGTGAATTATATCTCAATAAAGCTCTATTGAAAAAAAAAAAGAAAAATCTTTATATGATCTCCATGAGCCAGCTCCATCTGCCACCTCACCTCACTCCTTGTACGACAGCCTAGCTTCTCCACGTGTCACCTTGGCCTCCACTGGACTTCTGCTCAGACCTCTTCTCAGAACTCTCTCCCCATTTCACACGGTAGATCTCTCTGCAGTCTGTATCCCATTCTTGAGGAAACCTCCTTGCCTGCCCACCCCGAGCCCAAGTCAAGAGTCCTTGCCGGGCCCTTGCACAGCTCTCCCTTCACTTTGCTCTCCAGCAAGTGTCAGTTAGTGATTATCTGAGCCATGTCTGTCTTCCGCACTAGACTCTAAGTCCCACGAAGGCAGCTCCGCACCTGCTTTGATCACCACTGTGCGTGACCTCAGGGTCTAAGGCAGAAGGAGACCTCAGTCAGTCTTTGTTGAATAACATTGAAAAATATACAGCTATTTGCTGAAGACTTGGAAAACCAGCTAACAAATTATAGATGCAAGTAGTTAGTGTTCCACAAATGACTCAATAAAAAGACATCCTTAGGCACTCCCAACGCAAAATTAGAAAGAGGTTGAAAACCCAAAGGACAAGGCAGGCTTATGCAGAATAGAAACACTGGCCTCTTCCCAGAAGTTGACTCCAGTAGGCAAGGAATAAACTCTCTCAGCCTCGGCTTCTAGGAAGACATGACTAAGACTGGGTTCTGTTTTGCAAGATAGACACTGACCCTCCAAGCTTCTAGGATGAGAGAGAGAGTGGGAACGGAATCTTACTTCGACCCCATGGGCTTTCAGCGTAGGATATGTGCTTTTAGTCGGTGGTCACAGACCTACTAACCAACTATGACCACATTGTCTCAGCCCCTGTGACACTCCAGTTCCCTGTCACCTCTGTGATGCTTTGGACATCATGAAAGCAGGGAAAACACACACAAAACACCGCAGTGATAACAGAACTCATTATCATACAAGTAAGTATTAATACCATGATGTCAACTTTCATATGCACCATTGCTAAATATACTTTTCTCACTTTCCTGAATTCCCTTCCCTGGGTTGTTTGATACTCTCCCAGGTTAGAACAATTTTTTATTCCCATATCTCTGTAGAGTTACAGTAATCTTCAGAGCCAAGAGAAAAAATAATAATGTCTCTGAGAAGCCAAGGGTCAGTCTCTGCATTGTAAACCACTTGATTTTGGAACAGTGTATGAACATAGTCATACTTTCCAACCAGAGCTTCTGTTTTCCATTTAAATTTAACTAGATACAACAATAAGATTTTAAAAATTCATTTCTTGGGGGGCACGTGGGTGGCTCCCTGGGTTGAGCATCTGACTCTTGATTTTGACTCAGGTCATGATCTCATGCTTTGCGAGTTTGAGCCCCACGTCAGACTCTGCACAGAGCCTGCTTGGGATCCTCTCTCTCCCTCTCTTTCTCTCTCAAAATAAATAAGTGTACTTAAAAAAATTTTTTTTGATCTTAAAAATTCATCCCTTGGGGATTGGTATCGTTCACCAAAATAGTGCTTTCTACTTATCTTGCTTGCTTAGCCAAATCCCACTGTTGTATCATTCAGATATGTAGTATTTTTTTTAATTTTTTAAAAAATGTTTTATTTATCTTTGAGAAAGAGAGAGAGACAGCGTGAGCAGGGGAGGGTCAGAGAGAGAGGGAGACACAGAATCTGAAGACAGGCTCCAGGCTCTGAGCCAGCTGTCAGCACAGAGCCCTACGCGGGGCTCGAACCCACGAAGCCTGAGATCATGACCTGAGCTGAAGTCGGACACTCAACCTACAGAGCCACCCAGGACCCCTCAGATATGTAGACTGGGTCTGCTACAAGTGTTAAAAATGGACCTTATCAGGGGCACCTGGGTGGCTCAGTGGGCTAAGCGTCTGACTTCAGCTCATGTCATGATCTCACAGTTTGTGAGTTAGAGCCCCACGCCAGGCTTATGCTGACAGCTCAGAGCCTAGAGCCCTCTTGGGATTCTGTCTCCACCCCCCCCGTCCCTCCCCCACCTGTACTCTCACTCTCAAAAATAAATAAACATTAAAAAAAAATTTTAAATAGAACTTATCATATATCATTATGATGAACAGTGAGCTCCAGGGGTTTCATCGGCTCTCTTTAGAATATTTGGGTAATTCTTCATCTTGGAAAAATTTGGGGTTGGTCGGCTGTGAGGTCCCCCCTCCCACATATTTTCTCTGTTTATTGTGTGCGGCCACCAGTCTTGATCAATCTTTGCTGTTCTTGTATAATGTCTACCTTTTTCTAGAACTGTTTGCCTCACAATAATTTGTTTTACACTTTCCTAATTCCACAGTAAAAGACATATAAACTCCTTATTTTTTAATCCATATTTATTGACTCTCCTTTATTGATTAAAATTAACATATCTTGGTATATTTACTCTTTTCATAAACCATATATCAACTTTTTTGTTTTGAGGCCTTTCACACACTTATTTTGGTTAATTTAGTAATTTCACAATGCCTTTCCCATTTTTTAAGTTTATTTATTTATTTTGAGAGAAAGAGAGAGTGGGGGTGAAGGACAAAGAGAGAGGGAGAGAGAGAGAATCCCAAGCAGGCTCCGCACTGTCAGCGCAGAGCCCAGCTTGTGGCTTGAACTCATGAACAGCGAGATCATGACCTGAGTGGAAATCAAGAGTCAGATGCTCGATCGATTGAGCCACCCAGGCGGCCCCAAGTCCTTTTCCCTTTTGAACATCACGATTGTGGCAGTTTGGTTAGTAGCTTCTCACACTTCCACCCCTGCTGGTCCCTGATCCTTGTTTCGCGGTCCCTTTCTCAAGTTTCATCGCTCCAGGAGCAGAATCCTCCTCCGGTCAGGCTCAATTCCTTTTAGTGAGAGTCAGGGGTTAAGGCGAGCGCTGCTGTTGATGGGCGACAGTCAGGGTCAGAACCAGAAAAACAAAACCAAAACGAATCAAACAAGCCAACAAAAAGAGCCAGAAAAACACATGTTTGTTAAAGGTCATGAGGTCACAGTGATGTTCCCAATGGAATTCACATTTGTTTTTCCAATTGAAATCTCAGCTGACCTTCTCTACAATATTTCTGCTTCAAGGCTTCGCCCTTCTCCAATAATGCCATCCCGTTTCCTTCTCTTGCGTTCCCCACCTGCCTTGCCAGCCGCCATCATGCCATCCCTTTGCTGACAATAATGTCGGTTGATTTGGTCTCCTTGCTGCTGTTGGGCAACCTGTCCTCGCTCCATAAACATCAGGAAACACGGACTTCCAAGTGCACGCGCGCGTGCGCACATACACACACACACACACACACGCTGACCAGAGTGTATTGTTCCAGGCAGCCTTCTGACAGCCCAACACCTTTAAGACGATGACTCTTGAGTGATATCATAACTGAGAGAGTTTCAGGGAACGTTCGGTTTTTGTTGCTATTGTTTCGCTAAGCTGTCATTTGGGAAGCTGACATTTATTCTCACAAGATATTTTAATTTGATTTTTTAACATTCTTACTTTTTCTTTCCTTCCTTTCTTATTTATTTATTTATTTTAATGTTTATTTTTGAGAGAAAGAGACACACAGAGGGTGAGCAGGAGAAGGGCAGAGAGAGAGGGAGACACAGAATCCGAAGCAGGCTCCAGGCTGTGAGCTGTCGGCACAGAGCCCGATGCGGGGCTTGAACTCACGAATGTTAAGATCATGACCTGAGCCAAAGTCAGACACTTAACTGACTGAGCTACTCAGGCGTCCCTCACATTCTTGCTTTTTCTGATCTAAAAACGATCACAAAGAGGAATGATAACGAAAACTGTTTCCTTTCAGAAGTGTTGGAAATCACTGAAAAGTATAAAGATGAAAATGAAAATCACTCCAATCTCATCCCCCAGAAATAACTCCTGCTAGCATTTTGAAATAGGAAATGTTGGCTGTAACAAAAAGGAATCCACATGACCCTGAAAGGGCTGCGGAACCTCGGGCAAATATTTCATCTGAGATTTCTTAGCATTTCTCTAAAAGGTTAAAAGAGCTAGTTGGGCCACCATACTTCCCCCCCTCCCCAACCTTAAGAGTTGTAGTGAAAACTCATCAGTGATGGTATAATTCTGACTTAAAAGTATGTATTTATGGGGGTGCCTCTCTGGTTTAGTTGGTGTAGCAGGTGACTTAATCTCTGGGTTGTGAGTTCCAGCAATATATTGGGTGCAGAGATTACTTAAAATCTTAGGGGCTCAGTTGGTTAAGGGTCCACCTCTTGATCTCGGCTCAGGTCATGACCTCCTGGGTTATGGGTTCCGGCTCCGAGATGGGCTCTTCCCTGACAACTGACAGCCTACTTGGGATTCTCTCTCAAGAGAAACAAATGAACATTTTTAAAATAGTGAGTAAATAAGCAGGTAAATAAATAAAAAAGTTGTAATGAAAAGTCATCAATAATGGTATAATTCTGAAAATTTTAATGCTTATTTTTGAGAGAGAGAGAGAGAGACAGAGTGAGAGAGGAGGAGGGGCAGAGAGAGGGAGACACAGAATCTGAAGCAGGCTTGTGCTTTAAACACCACACGGGATGGCGTGTCTCTCAGAGCAGGAGCTGCATCCCTCCCAGGGGACTCCCTGAGCCCCTCTCCTTCCACTCCAGCTGCCCCCTCTGGCCCCTCGGGCTCCTGAGGGCCCTGGAGCAGGCCGCACAGGCAGCAGATTGAAAACGCTCCCCCTCCCCCTGCTATCCTCTGCATTCCCAATCCTCTTCCTTCCTGCCTTTTCTTTTGCTTTCCCGTGTTGACCAGATTTATGGTTTGTTGCGTGTCTGCATCACTTAAGTATAAGCTGTACCAGGGCAGGGGTTGTCCTGTTCACTGATGTATTCCAGGCACCTAGCACTGTACCTGGCACATGGTAGGCACTTGGTAAAGATTTGTTGAAGCTGATCAGTTCTCAGGCCACAGCAATGGGTAAATGATTTGAATACTGTCAGCTAAAAATACCCTACGGGGGCGCCTGGGTGGCTCCGCGTTGAGCATCTGACTTTCCGTTTTGGCTCCGGTCTCGATTTCACAGTTTGTGAGTTCCAGCCCCACATCCTCTGCACTGACAGCGCGGAGCCTGCTTGCTATTCTCTCCCCATCCCCCCACCCCTCTCCTGCTTGTGCTCTCTCTCTCTCAAAATAAATAAATACACTTAAAAAATTTTTTTTCAGGGGCACCTGGGTGGCTTAGTCGGTTAAGCGTCCGACTTTCGCTTAGGTCATGATCTCGCGGTTCATGGGTTCGAGCCCCGCGTCGGGCTCTGTGCTGACTGCCAGCTCAGAGCCTGGAGCCTGCTTCAGATTCTGTGTCTCCCTCTCTCTCTGACCCTCCCCTGCTCGCGCTGTCTCTCTCTCTCTCCTAGAAATAAATAAAACATTTAAAAAAAATTTTTTTTTCATATTTATTCATTTTTAAGAGAGACAGAGACTGAGCGCAAGCAGGGGAGGAGCAGAGAGAAAGGGAGACACAGAATCTGAAACAGGCTCTAGGCTCTGAGCTGTCAGCACCAAGCCCGCCGCGGGGCTCAAACCCACAAACCGTGAGATCGTGACCTGAGCTAAAGTTGGTTGCTTAACCGACTGAGCCACCCAGGCGACCCAGAAACTTTAAAAAAATACCCTATAAAACTATCTTTTACAAGGCAGCCAAAAGAAATAACAAAGCACATCATGGGGAATCGTTTATGGTTAGCAACTATTATACATCTGAAATGACTGTATGTAGAATTAGAGTACCCGCCACCCCTCTGCCCTGCCACCCACGCCCTGAATTACCTGACCAAAGGCGGCCTGGCCTTGTTCGTATGGAAAAATGCTCCTTCCGCTTTGTCAAGTCTCAAGTTCATTTCAGGGTTAACAGCCTGCTTTATTCCAGAAGTGGCTTTCTTGAACAGTGCATCTTTTTATTTTTTGGAAGTTTCTAATCAGTTTCAGTGTCCGTTGCCTTGTGACACAGCTGTCACTCGAAATCTCTTTACCTGAAGTTCTTAGTTTCAGTTTCTCACCTCCTAGGTTTTCCTCTTTCTCGAACTCTTCTGCTTTGCTGGAGCTTCTCCAACATGTCAAAGTAAATCAAATGTTGTTTGTTTGTTCCAGAAAGGGGAACACAGGCAGTAACCTTTCTGAGTCCTTCTCTGTCGGCCCGTGTCCCTCTTTGGTTCATGTCTAGAATCTTGTCAAATTTATATTCCAGGTGACGGCTGAGGCCACAGAGGCCAGTGTTGGCCGTCACAACTTCCTCCATCAGTTGCTCAAGCTCCCTGTGCATCCTCATCTCCCTCGCCCTCCCAGTGGCTGTGAAACTGCATAGGAACAGCTAAAGTCAGCTTTCCGAGAGAGATGCTTTCTACGCTTGGAAGAAGTAGTGAGCAGATTCCCTGAGTGGCCATCCGATTATGTTATGAACTCATTGGCATGTCTGGCCACAAAGCCTATTGTGAAGAATTTTATAAAAACAAATCACCTACTGATTTGTCACTGGAGAACATCTTGATTCTTTTTTTTTTTTAATGTTTATTTATTTTTGAGAGAGAGACAGAGCATGAGCATGGGAGGGGCAGAGAGAGAGGAGACACAGAATCCGAAGCAGGTTCCAGGCTCCGAGCCATCAGCACAGAGCCCGATGTGTGTGAACCGAGCGATCATGCCCTGAGCCGAAGTCAGATGCTTAATAACCAACTAAGCCACCCAGGCGTCCAAGAACATCTAGATTCTTATAAAGCAAGTTTGCCAAGAGCAAACAAGAAGTGAAATAGCCAGAAATATGGAACATTGCTGCTTTCTATGCATAATCAAGAGGTAAAGGGGCTCAGAAAGTCAAGAAGCAGGAAAACCTGATTCGGAATTTCAGGAAAATGGAGACAACCTGGAAGGAACATCCAAGCCTCAGCTTAAAAAAAAAAAATGTAAAAAGAAGGGTGTCTGGGTGGCTCAGTCTGCTAAGCGTCTGACTCTGGATTTCGGCTCAGGTCATGATCTCACGGTTCATGGGTTCAAGCCCTGCATCAAATTCCATGCTGACAGTGCAGAGCCTGCTTGGAATTCTCTTTGTTTCCGTCTCCCTCTCTATGCCCCTCTCATGTGCGTGCTCTCTCTCTCGCTCTCTCTCTTTCTCTCTCTCTTGATCTCAAAAATAAAATAAAATAAAATAAAATAAAATAAAATAAAATAGGGGCACCTGGGTGGCTCAATCGGTTAAGCGTCCGACTTCGGCTCGGGTCATGATCTCACGGTTTGTGAGTTCGAGCTCCACATCAGGCTCTGTGCTGACAGCCAGCTCAGAGCCTGGAGTCTGTTTCAGATTCTGTGTCTCCCTCTCTCTCTGACCCTCCCCTGCTCATGCTGTCTCTCTCTCTCTTTCTCTCAGAAATAAATAAAACTTAAAAAAAAAAAAAGAAAAAAGTCGTCTTGTAGCCATTGATACAGAGAAATCTGGTGGGAGCCTTGGGGAATGGGAATAATGAGTACTGTTTTCTGTATTAAGTTAGGACCCAGCACTCTTCAAAATCTCTGGTCCTGGAGGACGTACATGCATAAAATATCACGCATTTATTTCATCAGAGAAGAGTTAAAACTCTCAAAAACACAAACGCCAAATCATTTCCAGAAGGCCACAACTCGTCTCTCGATTCCCCGTTTGCATTTGGGGAAACGTCTGATGACCCCACATTCCATGGACAAGGTCTTCAGAGCAACAAGGGAACAAGAAGATTAGAAGCCCTTTCAGGTTTCAGGCTGGCTGAACAGGGAGGAACTCTTTTACCCTTTTTTTTTTTTCCCTTTCCTGGCAGAGACCTGGGCAGCCACAGGCCCACAGCACCCTCTACTGTTGAGTTCCAAAGGACGGTGTCTGGGCATTGGGATGAAGACCGCTAACGGATTCTGGTCCTGGGCAAGAAGCAAATTACAAGAGCAGAAGAAATTCGAAATCTGTTTCCATGCAAAACCTCAGGATGAGTTCATCTTGCTGGTAACAGACAGCAAAGGCGAAGCAAAATAAAACCGGGCAGCTGAACTTTTCCAGCGAGGCAGCTTTTCAGCCTGTTCCAAGCGGAGTGGAAATCCCCAATGCACCCCCCCCCAAGGCTCCAAGATAGGAAAAATACACCTTGTCTAGTGTCGTTTGCGAAGTGCATGTAATACTGTCTCCATAGGGATCGAGCCCAGAGTAACAGGGAGGGGGAGGCCAGTAGGCTTAGAATTAAATGTAGGGATTTAGGAGCTAATCTTCTGGACCCCAAAAGAATAACCCCTTAGCTTGTCAGCTCCGGCATTATAATGTACGTGCAGGCCTTAACAGAGGTAAAATTAGAGGCTACGTGGCAACGTTATAATGGAAGGTTTTCACTTCTATTTGTAGATTGCTTAATTGATCCTTTTTCCTTGCCAAAGGCACCAGACAGCCTTGGGATCCTTAAATGCTCCCATCTTAACATCATTTATTTAACCATGAGAGAGATACTAGTTTATAAACAAAAAGACATTTATTGTATACATAAAGTTGTGATCTTCTAAAGTATATTTGTAGACGTAGAGGGGCCACACAGCACAGTGGGTGGGCAGATGGAGACAGGCTGCTGGTCCTTTACTCCTTGAGTGACCTCAGGCGAGCTCCGTACTTCTCCGTGCCTCTGTGTCCTCACCTGTAAAATGGGGATCACAATAGGATCTATCCCCTCGGGCTGTTACGAGAATTGAGTGAGTTGATATTTACAAAGTGCTTCGAACCACGTCTGGCAGAACTAGGTAAGTACTGGTTCAATACCGATCAATAACTAAACAATACCAAACAAGAGAAAATAAGTGTGTAGTGGCACTGAAATCTGCTTTTCCATTGGAATTGCAATCCACAGAGGTTTTTTTATCAAGAGGGCTGTCCCCGTGCTCATGAAGCCTTCAACAGTGATGTCTTTGTCACCCTCTTTCTGCTTCGGGTGCAACACAGGATTTATCTTCTGCTAATGGGGAGAAAGGTAGCCTCTTGGGGTGAGAAAAAAATGGCCCAGCAGTGATGGGGAGAGGCCCATGCGGGTGAAGAGCAAAACGAGCTTCATGTCTGTCTAATTTTTTGCCTCCTTGTAACGGTCAGGTGAAAGGCATCCAAAATACACAGGGCTCAGCAATGAATCTAGCAGCCTCTTCAAAACCTTGGTTTATCTTCTGGGGCTAAGGGACAATTTGCAGCTCTAGAATTTCTTTTCAACTTATTTTTATTTGTTAAAGTTTATTATTATTATTATTATTATTATTTTAGTCAGAGGAGGGGGGAGAGTGTGAATGCATACATGAGCAGGGGAGAGGGACAGAGGGAAAGGGAGAGAGAATCTTAAGCAGGCTCCATGTTCAATGTGCAGCCAGACATGGGGCTCGATCCCACGACCCTGGGATCATGACCTGAGCCGAAACCAGGAATCTGATGCTCAACTGACTGAGCCACCCAGGAGCCCCACAGCTCCAGAATTTCTATAAAGGGCCCAAAGATGGCTATCTGGTTGGAAGGGAAACAAGGAGAGTTGTCAAAACAAACTGGTTTTGTTTGCGTGTTCAGCACCCTGCTTTGTCTGAGACATGACGCATGGATCCTGGAGATCATGAGGGGCCTACCTTCTCCCCGGGCCTCCCTAGTCACTGCCCTGACCCTCCCCTGCTCCCCTCTCCCGCATTATTCTTTTACTCTGCCCTGTTCTTTTCCTCTGTGACTTAACAGAGTGTATAATTTTACATGTATTTGCTTGTCTCTTTCCTGTCTGTCTCCTCCATGGCTGTAAATGCCGTAAGCACAGTGACCACATCTGTTATTTACCAGTACGGCCCAGTTCTTACATCAGTGTCCAGCACACACATTGCCTTCTCAGTAAGTATCTGTGGAATAAATGGACAAACAAATTCTGTGGTTGTTTATTATACGCACAAGTTACCAACAACAAAAGCAAGTTAGATGCTATGAAAGGAAAAGGGAGGGACTTCTCACAGAAAAAAATGTTGATTCCTCCCTCGTTTCTGAAAAACGTGGCTTTGAGGTTGGTATCTGAGGGCTAACGGGGATATTGACCAGCAAGCCTTGACTGCAGGTTGCTTCTGCAGGGAGTTTATAAAAGGGCAAAAGAGAGACAAGTCTGTCCCTACGAGAGCCTCTTTGCTCTGGACATGGGCCCCGTTCTTGTTCCTTAAAGTTGAGAGTCTGGCTCTCTGCCGACTGTAGTCTGCACAGAAGGTGCAGACCTTTCTGGAAAAAGGAGGAAATTTCTCCATCACTCTTTCCCGAATAGCCTTGGTTGCCCTCCATCGAAGGTGCTTTAGTCACAGTTTGGATCTAATTCAGGAAAAGAACGGGAGACACAAGCTTTCTGCAAGAGAGTTTTTCATTAGGGCATGTTAAGCTGTCTGTTTTCCCTGGGAGGCCCAGGACTTTAAGTTCTTATTCAGGAAAAGACCTGGCATTCTGGCACAGCTCGGTTGACTCACTGGTTTCCACTCAGGACATTTAGGCATGATGTCTTCCTGAATTCAGTCGGTCTCTTGCTCTGCGTCCATCTCTTATCTGACATCTTTTATTTCCTGGACTAACATCTGACCCCAGTACCTATACGAGCACCTGCAGGCACATGGGAGACCCTGGGCTTGGTGTGAGCCATGGGATCTATGCCTTCAGCAATTCATGGGGACTTGAATCATAAAACTGAAGAGCAAGGAGCCCCTTCACACGATTGCTATGCTGTAAAAGTGGGTTACTGCAATGTTCCTGACTATATATATGTGTGTGTATGTATACATAAAACTCTATCACATTTTGTGCTGATTCATAAAATACCTATTGTTTTGCTTGTGCTCATTTAATGTTACTCTAATAAATTATTAAATTCATTTTTAATGAATTTTAATGAATAAATGATTTAATTCATTCTGCTTTGTTTTGGGGTGAACCTCACAAAAGACAATCGGCCCTGTATTTTCCTAATTATTTCAGGAAGTTCCTTGTTTCTTAGGACGCTGTGTTCACATCCCTATTTTCAAGTCAAGAAACTGAAGCTCAGGGAGAGACTCAGCAGGGAAACTGTCCTGGGTTGTGACTGTGGTTCTGGTGTGATGTGTGGAGCTCCTCCTTCACCCTCACGGGTGTCTGAGTTTCGGTAATAAATGATATGGTTACTCTAGGTCTTTGTGAGCAGAACGCACATAAGAGACAGCAGGCAAGGCTGGCCTCCAGTCCCCTGCACTGTCTCACACCCTGATGAAGCAGAAGCAGAGGACGAAGGGAGATCACACACACCCACAGACACACAGATACACACACACACACACACACACACACACACACACACACACGAAAATGAATTCAGGGGCACCTGGGGGGCTCAGTCGGTTAAGCGTCCGACTTCGGCTCAGGTCATGATCTTGCAGTTCGTGGGTTCGAGCCCCACGTCGGGCTCTGTGCTGACAGCTAGCTCAGAGCCTGGAGCCTGCTTCAGATTTTGTGTCTCCCTCTCTCTCTGACCCTCCCCTGCTCACGCTGTCTCTATCTCTCTCAGAAATAAGCAAACGAACAAACAAACAAATAAAATCCACCCTCTGTAGATGCACAAGAGGGTACGTAAGAAATTGGTGGTTGTCTCTGGTGAGAGAAATTGGGTGAGTCGGGAAGGGTTGGAGGAAGATTTTAAAAATATATTGAAAAATTCTCGATGATGCCTTCCATACCCCAAGGCAGCCTACTGATGCAGAATCAATGCCTAACTTTCCCTTGGAAATTCAAACTCCCCTTCCTTCTGGCCACCCCCCTGCAGCCCAGCTCTAACCCACCGCCTGACTCTGGCTCAAGTCCTCGGACTCAACTCCTGTCCTTAACGAGTAGGCTGCCTTGTAACTTCCAATCTTACCAGAAAAGCCATTTCAGCTTCATTCTCTTTGGGAGAAGACCAAATGGATCCTGTCATTCTCTCCTTATGGCGTCTTGACATGAGGGGAAAACGATTCCCCACCAGAACTGTATCGACCTAGGAGCCCGTTGACTAACAGTCAATTCTCAATTTGCAGGTAAAGAGGAACAGGATGTTTCGGCAATCAAAAAGTACGTGTTCTTAGGTCATCTCGGGGAACACACAAAATTGTTCACCCACTTACCATTAAATATGCTACTTTCACAACACCCCAGAGAATTAAGTACTGCCATCACCGCAACTTCCCAGCTGACCAAACTGAAGGTTGAAAAAGCAAAAACACTTTCCCAAGGCAAATAAGTGACAGAACCCAGAATTTTTTTCCAGTTGTATTTTTTTAAATATTTATTTATTTGGGGGAGAGAGCAAGTGAGGAAGAGGCAGAGAAAGGTGACAGAGGATCTGAAGCAGGTTCTGCACTGACAGGCTGACAGCAGCAAGCCCAGTGTGGGAGCTCACAAACTGTGAGATCATGACCTGAGCTGAAGTCAGATGTTCAACTGACTGAGCCACCCAGGTGCCATCAGTTGTATTCTTAAACGGTGAAATAAAACGTCATGGAATAAAACATAAATGTAGGCTATAATGAATAACTGTAAAGCCAACAACTATTTACCTTCCACCCAAATCAGGAAAACACCACACTGCGGGCATCCCAGGAATCCCCCTCCCGCCCACATCTGGGGTCCCTTCTCCATCCTGCTCCACTCCCTTCCCCCAGAGGTAAATGCTGTCCTTTTAAAATTAGCCACTTCCCTAGGGTACCTGGGTGGCTCAGTCAGCTAAGTGTACAACTTGGGCTCAGGTTATGATCTCATAGCTCGTGGGTTCAAGTCACACATCAGGCTCTGTGCTGATAGCTCCGAGCCTGGCGCCTGCTTCAGATTCTGTGTCTCCCTCTCTCTCTCTGCCCCTCCCCTGCTCACACTCTCTCTCCCTCAAAAATAAATAAAACATTAAATTAAAAAATGAATGAATCACCTCCTTGCTTTTTTTTCTAGTTTTACCACCCATGGGTGCCCAAAGCCAGGATGCCTGGCTCGGATCTATGAAAGTCCAGTGTCTTTGTTCTTAACCTCGAGATACTTCCTCTTGTCCTATCAGTTGCTGAAAGATTGGTTTAAATCCTCCACCAAATATGGATTTGTCTGTTTCTTCTTTTAGCTGTCAATTTCCACTTTACGTATTGTGAGGTTGTTATTAGATGCAAATTGAGAACTATTTTGTCTTTTACATATCCCTCTTGATCTCTAACAGTGATTCTGAAAGTCTCAATAACATGACCCCAGGGGCACTCTTGATTTCAACTCAGGTCATGATCTCGATGTTCGTGGGATCGAGTCCCACGATGGGCTTTGTGCTGACCAGTGAGGAACCTGCTTGGGATTCTCTCAAAATCAATAAACATTAACTAACAATAATGGGGCACAAGCTCTCTTTGGGTTAGTCTTCTGGGATACTTTTTTCCATCCCTTTTCTGTCTGAGTAACACACTTAGAGAATCTTTCTACTATATTTGTGTGGCACTTGACCTATTTGCAAAGTCTGATATCTTTTAGTTCTAAAACACAGGACTAGGAAAATCAGGGGAAAAAGAAAACGGGATCTGAATGCCTGGCTCGCCCTCCCCTTAGGCAGCCGCATTTCCACAGGAAGCAACGTTGCAGGTGCGTGTAGAGAAATGCGGACACTGCATCAACGTAATGCCCCCTCGTGGACGTGATGCCTGACGGGGGCGACATCAGAAAGCTGTTTTGTTGTGGTGTTTTTTTTTACTGTTTATTTTTAATTTCTGAGAGAGAGAGAGACAGCGTGAGCAGGGGAGAGTCAGAGAGAGGGAGATACAGAATCCAAAGCAGGCTCCAGGCTCTGAGCTAGCTGTCAGCACAGAGCCCAAGGCGGGGCTCAAACCCACGAACCGTGAGATCATGACCTGAGTCGAAGTCGGATGCTTAGCCGACTGAGCCACCCAGGCACCCCTACATCAGAAAGCTGTTTATTCACAAACACACATCACACGAACACACCAGAGAATACTGTATAAATCAGTCATGTGCGTGTGGTACCACAACCATGTCAAGCCAAGCTATTTTATTGTCCAACAGACTCTGTAGTCACAGAAGGCCAGTTCTCAACAGCAGGAGCCCCAGGGAGGCGGCCGGGTCCTCACTCCTCAGCACTCTGGGTGCTGATGTAGTCCTGGAGGAGCGCCCGTGCCTCTGCCCGCCGGCTCATCTTGGTGCCCTTGCCCTGGAAGCGGCCTTTCTTCCCGGCTCCTTTGCCTTCCAGCACCTCGGCCACCCTGGGGAGCAGAGAGACAGTCAGGCAGAAAGTCTTCAAGGGAAAGGCCACAGGGAAAAAAAAAAAGGGAAGTTCGGAGTCCTTCCCCACACTCAGGGAAGAGTGGGAAGTAAGGAAGAGTATATGGCTTCTAGAAAACCTTCTTAAAATTACCTGTACATATGTACAGATATATGGACCATGTTTATTCTAAGAGTGAGTAATTTGGGGGACAAAAAATGAAATACTACTTGTTGTTCTACATATTAAAAAAAAAAAGAAGTGTGAATAACTGGATACAACAGAAGAGTCTAGAAATGGGAGGCTAGATAAATCATGGCAACCTCCAGGGAGCAGCAGGAATGTCCACTAGGGGTAAGGGGCTGCAGACAGAAACGCCTGTAGGGGGCAGCAGTGAAGCACACTGGGGGTGAGTGCGAAAAGGGGGAGGGGCAGGGGGGGCACTGTGGATAGAGGGACAAGCCTGTCCCATCAGAAGCAGGAAGTCACCACCCAGTTCCTAGCAGCTATTGCCATGTGGGCACGTGGGCCCACTGTTGCCAGAGCGTGCCTTTATTTTCCTTTTTTGAGAAAAGCTAGAACTCTACATTTTTGTGTATACATCTCCTAATTTTATTTTTTTTTATTTAAACAAAATTTTTTTAGTGTTTATTTATTTTTGAGAGAGAGAGACAGAGTATGAGCAAGGGAGGGGCAAAGAGAGAGACACACACACAGAATCCAAAGCAGGATCCAGGCTCTGAGCTGTCAGCATAGGGCCCAACATGGGGCTCGAACTCACAAGCCGTGAGATCATTACCTGAGCTGAAGTCAAACACTAACCTAACCGACTGAGCCACCCAGGCGCCCCTACATCTATCTCCTAATTTTAAAATGTTAACTACTAACTGAAATTTTAAAATAGGAGTGCCTGAGTGGCTCAGTCAGTTAAGCGGCTGACTCTTGCTCTCAGCTCAAGTATTGACCTCAGGGTTGTGAGTTCATGGCCTGCACTGGGCTCCACGCTGGGTGTGGAGCCTACTTAAGAAAAAAGATAAAATAAAAAACTTAAAACAGTACCCAGTCCAAACCAATCAGCAGCCCACATCTGGCTGCCTGTCCAGAACCTCTGCCTTAAATTCTTATGTTGTCCTTTGAACACATTTTCATCAGAGCCAATCAGGACTTTGAAAACCCTAAACACCAGAAAGAATATGTGACACTCTATATCTAATATAGGGGCACCTGGGTGGCTCAGCTGGTTAAGTGTCCTAGACTCTTGATTTTGGCTCAGGTCACGATCTCATGGTTGGTGAGATCAAGCCCCAAGTCCAGCTCTGCACTTAACTGCACAGAGCCTGCTTGGGATTATCTCTCTCTGCTTCCCCCTGGCTCAAGGGCACACACATGCATGCTCTCTCTCAAAATAAATAAACTTTTTTTATATTAAAAAATAATGAATATATAGGTAACGAAGGTAAAGAAAGTTCTAATTTTCCCATAACAATTACATCAATGCTGATTTTTACTTTATCTTAAAACCCTTTTTTCCTCTGAAAGAGTTGGTCTGTGTCTCTGCTTTGCTGGTGACGTAAGCACCTGCTTTATCGGCTGAGTGATAATCCAGCACCTGAATTCATGTGTCATTTCTGTTATCTCAAGTTCTAAAAGAAAAAAACAAAGCAGAGGAAATTTGGAGCGAAAAAGACCTAGGTCTGAGCCTTAGTTCTACTGACTGTGAGATACCAGATGCACAATGTGTCGTCCCTCATCTGTAAAATTAGGAATGACTGCAGTGACAATTATTCCTGCTTGGCCCACCTCCCATGCCTGTGACGCGCATCAAAATGCAATCACAGATGTGGTGGCCCTTTTTGTGGGTTTAGGGTGCGATCAGCAGGTTAGTGCAGACAGTGCACAGATTACCTGGGGCCCAGGGTCTCCACGGCTTCCGCTGGCCCCGCCAGTAAGAAGAGTCCAGCACCTTTCTCATCACCCACAGTTAAGAACAGGAGGGTCTCCTAGAAGGTAAGATAAAGAGAGAAGTCCTAACACCTGAGGAAGTAGGGTCGCTCCCCCTAAGCGCTGCCCTCTCCTCACTCTCAAGGTCACTTTTACCCTTAAACCATGAGTGATGTTCCTGGTGAGTGATGACGCAGCACCTATGCTCTGGCCCACCAGGGCCAAGAAACGTTTTGAGAATGACTATAGAAGCTTAGGTGAAACATTAAGAAAAAGGCAGCAGGCTGCTGACCATGGCCAGGCACTAAACGCCTTTTGTGATCTGACTCCCATCAAACTTTGCAGCGTGCCCACCGCTTTCCCTCACACAGCCCGCACCTGCCACTGCGTAAAGCTGCCCAGCCCCCTCTGCCTGGCCGCCTGTGCTTCCGTGTCTGATGACCACTAGGCAGTCCTCCCGGCCCCTCCCCTGGGATCTCCCCACTCTTTCAGGCAACATGTTGCTCCGCCTCCAGCATTCACCACCCTAAAGTAGAAATGTTGACATCCACATTTGCCTCCCAGACTAGAAAGTGAGCTCCTTCAGAGTCAGTACACTCTGCACAGGATTATAAAGAGACAAATACACTGTTTGGCCCAGGGCAGGTACTCCAAAAAAGTGTCTTTTGAAATAAATGCAAAAGAGAGACCTGGAAATCATGAAGTTGCAGACTACCAGGATGGGCGGGGGCACTGGAGGCAGAGGCGAAGGAAAATGGAAGGGATGGCCTTCAAAGGGTCTAGCCAGCCCACTGCTTCTAAAACCAGCCCCCTGGCACATATAAATGGGGGTGGCTTAGAAGAGTTCCAGCTCTGATAAAAGGAACTCAGAAGCTGGTAAATGTCGCAGCCCGAGAGGTCACTATCACAGGTCTCACAGCTAGTGCTGAATGAAAGCCCAATACTGAATGAATTCCCTACTCTTCATACATTCATTGGGGAGAGACTTCAACTAACCTAATGCCCCTCACTTAGGTCTCTACCCAGGGGGGAGAGAGAATCTCACGCTCCTCTTACCTCCGACCCAAGCTCATTGGCAATGATATTCATGAACTCAGAATCCCCCTCCTTCCTAAAACAAAGTACAAAGGCGTGAGATCCAGCTTGGAGAGGGAGCTGAGAATCTGCAGGAAGCCCCCCTCCTCCTCATAAGGCTGGCCTTGCGGCGGGCTGTCTGTGCGAAGTCCCAGATTCTCTCAGCAAAGACAGAGAGTACTGGCTGAGAGCCAGCAATAAGTCCTTGGCAGTTTACACCATGCTTTGCATATGTTTATGTCTCCCTTCAATAAGATCAGTCAGGTAAGGAGACATCTGTTAGATGGTGAAGAAGGTGAGGAAAGGCGGTAATGAAAGTTACAGTGCTACTACGAAGATACTCTTCTAGAACCCAGGAAGTCTGGAAAGTAACACAAGTAACACATCCCCCAGGGTCTGCTCAGCCTTGAGAAAGCAGCGAGTGGCCCGCCTCCCACCAGGCACTGCACAAGGGGGAGAGGCTGAGCCCCAAGGCCAGCACCCCCACTCCCTGTCTCTCACCTATGTAATGTGACCACACCTCCCCAATCCGGGCTGTTCCGCAGGCTGTGGGCAACATGCACGGCCAGGTCTCTGAGCAGATTCAGGTTGTTCTAAAATGGATGCCATCACTCAACTGGCAGAAGGAGTAACAGGGGAGCTCGCCATCTCCCCCCCACCTCACTCCCCCTCACCCCTCGCTCTGAGGAACCACACATCTGGGTAGGCCTCTCCATCCTCTATGGAATAAGTCACCTTCTGCAAGAGCTTGACCGAGTTCTGTAGCTTCTTCACTGCTTCCGCGTGATCCTCTGCTCCACACCTGCAGGAGAAAGGTGCGTGGTCACCTGCCCAGCGTCCCAAACTGCTTTTGGGATAGGGTGTGTACCCATGATGCCCCCCCTCCTTTTTTTTTAAATTTTTTTTTAATGTTTTATTTATTTTCGAGAGAGAGAGACAGCATGAGCAGTGGAGGGTCAGAGAAAGAGGGAGACACAGAATCCAAAATAGGCTCCAGGCTCTGAGCTAGCTGTCAGCACAAAGCCTGACGTGGGGCTCGAACCCATGAACCGTGAGATCATGACCTGAGCTGTAGTCGGACACTTAACCGACTGAGCCACCCAGGCGTCCCCTATGATGCCCTCCAGTTGGGGCCCAGGGGACATTCCAAGGAGGCCTCCTAGAGCAACTGAGAAGACATAAAGGAATACATCATTTTACATGGGTCGGACTTACTGTCCAAAGTGCTTTATCGCTTATGAGTGCATCTTACCCCCCACCCGCCCCGGGATAAAGAGAGGACTGTCTACCCTACAGGCAGGAGAGCTAAGCTTGGGGTGGCCAGGACCTGAGACAGGGGGCAGCAGCGGGCATACTTAAGCAGAGTGGTCAGTGCTTTTTCAGTTCCATGGCTTCTCTCCATCCACTTCAGCACCCGGTTCCCAGCCAGAAACGCCAGGTTGGTTTTGTTCTTTTTCCCCTTCTCGGTGCCCAGAATTTTAATGACCTACATGAGGCGATGGAGGAACACAAGCCCATGTGTAAACCACAGTGGCTGCCAGACCCGAGAGCGGGAGATCCCTAGACGGGTGCCCCTGCAGGGAGGCACTGAAGGAGGGACTCCAGGCGGGCCCCCTCAGCTGTCCCCCGTGATCCCGCTCAGCCCGCTCAGGATCCCCGCTTCCCGAACACCCTCTCTCCCAGCCACTCAAGAGCCCGTCTTTACCCACCTGAAGGTCACTGAGGTTGCTCACATGGGTCCCACAGCACATGTTGGAATCAACGCCCTCGATGGTAACAACTCGAACAGGCCCAGCATGGTCATCTGGCAAACCCCGGCCCCTCACCTGGAACACAGCGGAGGGAGAAGGGCTGTCTGAATTTTGATGACGGGCCCTCGGAGGGCCATTCTGCAGACGCTGCCCCCCTGGCTCTTGCTCACCTGCTCCACCTCAGGGTCATCCAGGCTCAGCTCTCGCACAGTCACGGGCAGCCGGCCTCTGATTTTTTCATTGACGCTCTGCTCAATGGCAGCCAGCTGCTCTGCGGTCACAGAGGGGCTGTCCAGCTCAATCACGCTCCGGAGTCGCCCTAGCTCCCTGCAGAGGAAGTGTGGCAGTCACAGGATGCTGATGAGGACAGTAAGAAGATAAGAAAGTCTACAAAGAGCGTTCACGAAAATGATCTGATGTAATCCTCACAAAAACCCTCCAAGGTGTAGACTGTCGTTTCCTTTTTACGGGTGAAGGATAGGAAGGAATGTGATCAAGATCATGCAGCCAGAATTCACCCCCTGGGTCTCTGGGCTCCCAACCCCACGTTCCTTCCTTCTTGCATCTTCATGCTTCCCCGACACACACAAGGTCACCCACCGCTCCACGCTAAGGGGAACAGGTGAACACAGCAGATTCTGAATCCTATCCTTTCTTTTAGCCTCCTACCCCGGTCCATTACTGGGAGAGGAGCTGGTAGCCGGGGACCTGTGACCTATGGTTAGTCTTATGTCCTCTGCTCACCATGATGTGGTCTTCAACCTAAACAGATGGTCAGCAACTGCTGTGATGAGATGCTGCCCTGAGTGGAGAGAGCAAGAGACAGGAAGAGTGAAAAGTACAGCCTGCCACATGCCCCTGAGGTCACCACAGAGGTTCTCCCCGTGGGGGACCTGCCGGGTACTGGCTCATACTCTTGTCACAGATTTTATTGAAAATCCTCACGAGAACCCTACAAAAAGTTTTGTGATGCCACTTCACACATGACCTACATCAGGGGTCTGAGGGAAGGACAATGAGAGCTGGGACCAGGATGACTGCATTAACAATGGAAGGAAGTGATGTTCAGAGGATCAACTGATGGGACTCAGTGGTTGGCTCTCCCCGAAGAGGTGTCTGCACAGACTTTCAGGATTTTTCTTTAATTTTTTTTTTAACATTTTATTTATTTCTGAGAGAGAGAGAGAGAGACGGTGTGAGCAGGGGAGGGTCAGAGAGAAAGGGAGACACAGAATCCAAAACAGGCTCCAGGCTCTGAGCTAGCTGTCAGCACAGAGCCCGACGCGGGGCTTGAACCCACGAACCGTGAGATCATGACCTGAGCTGAAGTCGGACACTTAACCGACTGAGCCACCGAGGCGCCCCAGACTTTGAGGATTTGAGCAACCAGGTAGATGCTCACAGAAGACCAGGTCAGGGGGAGGAGATGTCTTTTTAAGTCTGTTTGGAACGTGGTGAACTTAAAAAGCCTAGGAGATATCCAGGTAAGGATAAAAACTGGGAGGGCGATAATACAGTTATTCTAATACTTTAACTGTTCACGTTGTTTTTATAACATTTATCATATAGTGTCTGAATCGGAGCAGCTTCTGATTATGTCTGTCCTTTCCAAAAGGTTAACCCCAAGAGAACCCAAAGATGCCTCAATCATCACGGCATCCCCTTCACGGCAATGGCCCCTCCCACAGGTGTCCCAGGCCACCCCACCCACCTGAATGCTGCTGCATGTGGTCAAACCTTCGCTCCCAGTCCACCCGGACCTGGACCTCGGTCCCAGGGGCCAGGGCTGTCTGGGTGAAATGATCAGCCTGGGCCCCCTGGCGGGTCACTCGCAACACAGAGATGTCATTGATCGTACCGTGGTCATCGGGCTGGGGAAAGAAGTAAAGCTAATCAGGGGTGGGAGACAGAGCTCACCTAAACTCCTGGATACAAAGACCCTCTAGGGAAAGTATGTAAGAAATGCATCCAGAATTTGAGATTCCCTAAGGGACAAGAGGCATTGTCAAGTGAGGGGTCCACTTTGTTCCGTGCCTCTGTTCTCTTCACTCTGAAGGCCCATATATTTTGTTCTGCAGAAGAGAATAGCAGACTTAAAACACAAGTTGTAGGGGCGCCTGGGTGGCTCAGTCGGTTAAGCGTTCGACTTCGGCTCAGGTCATGATCTTGCAGGTAAGTCTGAGCCCCGCGTCGGGCTCTGTGTTGACAGCTCAGAGCATGGAGCCTCTGTCAGATTCTATGTCTCCCCCCCTCTCTGCCCTTCCCATGCTCATGCTCTGTCTCTCAATAATAAATAAAAAAGTTAAAAATTAAAAAAGAAAAAGAGGTTGTAACTACAACCACACAGATTTTAGTAAAACCCAAAGAAACTTAACCATCGCTCTCACTGCCTTAATTTAGATTATCTTCCTACAGTTTCTAAACCGGTTTGATTTTCCTCCTGCCCTCCACTCCTTCCTCCACGCTATTACTAGAATTAGCTTCAAAAAATATTTACTCGTTTTAAGAACACCTGGCTGGCTCAGTCAGTGGAGCATGCGACTCTTGATCTCCAGGTCGTGAGTTTGAGCCCCATGGTGGGTGTAGAGATTACTTAAAAAAAATAATAAAGAACAAAAACATTCATTCACTGAAAAAATATCTCGTGCCACCTGCTGACAAGATCTTGCCATGACCTGAGAAAACAACGTAAACACAAAGCCCCTCATGGAACTTAAGTGTCTGGAAAAGAATACAGACACACACGCAAAGGTCACTGTTGTATGATCTACAACATGCCGTCATGTAAAAAAGTACTCTGTTCTAGAAGAGTTCACAGGAAACAGACCTACCAGACTCAAGGAATTAGGGGAAAAATGTACAAGATGAGTCTGTCTATAGTCACCTGAGGTACAGGTGTTCTTTCAGCAGACAATCCCTGTAACAACGACGCTGAGATGAAACTGAACTTTCTCACTCTCAAGTGTACTGACCATGATCTCTCGTGTCACTTCCTTGCCTAAGTACTTCCACGGTTTGCCACCGCTTCTTGAATGAAGTCCACGCACCTTAGCACATGCTTCAAGTTCCTCTGAAGTGGCCCCAACTGACCTTTCCAAGGTCATCTCCAGCCTGTCATCAACACACACCATAGGCTCCAACTATAGTAGACCATTTGCCTTTAACTAGCCTCGTCAGATTCCTTCGGGCTTCCCTACCTTCGTCTGTGCTATGACCCCTGCTGGAAAAGCCTCTCCCGTAATCCCCACCTTTCTGCTGTTATTTTCCCTTCTCCAGTTCACGTGGGACCCTGTCCCTACCCCATCACAGCATGGATGAGTCTGTCTTCCCTTGAGCTCCCTCAGGGGAATCTTCCCCAGGCCCTATCAAACACCCTAAACTAATTCTTGATTCTTCTGCACTTGTCTTCTCGCTGCTTGGAATACTTGCCCCTTTCCCACCAGCACCATTAGGTAACTGCATGGCTTACCCCCTCCCTTCACTTAGGTCTGTACTGAAATTTACTCCCCCCCACTTAGAACATTCCATGACTGTCTTTCCCTAATTTTTAGAGCACTTCCCATACCAAGCATTCTATTTTACCTATTCACCATTTTGTCTGTCTTCTCCGATAAATATTCTCTGTATGGAGAGACGCTGTCTTGTTCACCCCTTATCCTCAGAAGCTGGAATAAGTACCCAGCACATGTCACGGCCCGATAAGTACGTGCTGAGAAGTATTTGTTGAATGAACAAACGAACTGAATTGAGCTAACTTCCACCTGCATGCGTCACGGCTGGGGCAGAGGGGCAGGAGGGCACGTCCTGAGCAGAAAGGCACTGAGGGGTGTCCTGGGAGCGGGTCGGGGTGTGGCGCGGGCCCGGTACCTGTCCCCCGCCCTCGGGGAAAAGCAGCGTGTCTTCCAGCACCACATGGAAACCACTCAGCACTTCCTTCTTGCCGGTGCTTCCTTCGGTCTGCAGCTCGGCGGGACGGCAGGAGACCACGGTGGTGGTGAACTGCACAGAGAGGGACACAGAATAAGCCGGAGCCCAGCCCTCAGGACACGGGGACGGAGCCTCTCCCGGCAGCCCCTGCACGCGGCTCCATCTTCCCGCCCCGCCCCGTCCGCCCGGCAGCCGCGGGTCCCTAGCCCAGCCGGCCGCACCTCGCGGGCATAGCTGTCCCGCTGACACCGGAACGCCATCGCCGAGGTCTCCCGGGACTCGGAGAGACGCGGGAACCCTGCACACTGGACCGCCCGCGGGCGGACGGAGGGCCGTGCGGGACAATCTTCACTGAGCGCGCGCCTCCGCGCAGAAGCACGAGAACAAGGGACGGGGTGTGGTTTGGTCAAATTTACCGAAAACGCGATTTGCAGACGTTCCGGCTGCCTAGCAACTGTTTGAAGACTTTGGAAAGGACCTGAAGACAAAATAGAACAAAACTGCTCGCGGCCGGAACTTGTCAAGGCACTTAGTTCAGCCTCCCGCGGTCTCGGCTGAGGCAGGGGGCTGGGGATACGGAGGTAGTGACTTGGATGCAGGGCATTGCTGCCCAATAGAAATTAGTGCAAGCCACATATGCTAATGTTTCATTGAAGTCAACAGATCCAGATATTACGTCATTTAATAAGTGTAAAAATAAGTGAGATTTTTTTTTTCTGCACAAAATTTTCGAAAGCTGATGCGTGTTTTACACTTAGCACGTCTCAGCTTGCACTAGCCACATCTCAGTACTCAATAATCACATGCACTCAATAACCATGTAACTAGTGTTACCTAACTGGACACTGTAGAAAAGAAAGTTAACAAGTTAACAAACTATAATCAGCACCTTAAAACGTCAAACAAATGAAATGTTAAAATTAACTTCCTGCTTTCTTGAATCAACTAATAAAAAGCTTGAAGACTCCAGGAGTATCAAAATTTAGGGCTTTTTCAGATTTTAGGCAGTAATGCAGAGGGTACCCACCATGTGTTTTGTATGTGACAGTATATATGTTTTATGAACCCCATGTGTTCCATTTGAAATTCTGGAGCAACATCATGTCATCCAAGGCATTACTATTTATGCTGAGAAATAAATGCACTAAATGGAATGAATACTATAAATAGCTTCACTTTATTTTAGGTCAAGTTTTGCTGTCAAATGAGTTTTGCTGTCAATTTTTTTAAGTGGGTTTTCAGACTTTTTTCTTGGTTTTCAGAATTGTGGATAAGGGGAGGGACATGCTATACAAGTTCAAGTCCCAACTCTGCCACTTATTGTGACCCATTCAATCACCTATGAAGAAAAGACCTAATTATAAGGTTAATATGAGGTTCAAAAAATTAAGATAATATATAAAGACTTAGTGAATTATAAAGCATGATACAAACAAAACTTTGTATTATCAGACTTTTTAAAAAGTTTAAGAACTAATGTCAACAGCAAAATCGGCGAAAGGTACAGACAGAGCACCTTAAAAGAAATACCAATCATTAATAAAAATATACAATGAACAATCTTCTAATTAAAAGTAAATTAAGTAGGGGGCGCCTGGGTGGCTTAGTTGGTTGAGCGTCCGACTTTCGCTTAGGTCATGATCTCGCGGTTCGTGGGTTCATGCCCCGCGTCAGGCTCTGTGCTGACTGCCAGCGCAGAGCCTGGAGCCCATTTCAGAGTCTGTGTCTCCCTCTCTCTCTGACCCTCCGCTGCTCACGCTGTCTCTCTCTCTCTCCTAGAAATAAATAAAAATATTAAAAAAAAAAAAGTAAATTAAGTAGGTACAATTTTTTATCTTTGCAAGTATCTAAAAGGTTTTGGAGAATGGGGCACTCTGTTGGTGGGGACAGGAATTGGTACAATTTCAGCTAAGAGCAGCTTGGACAACAGCTATCAAAATGTTTAAATGTATCTACTCTTTGGCCTTGCGGTTCCACTTCTAGGAATTTATCCTACAGTTATTCTTGCCAAATATGTAAAGATCTACATTTTTTAATGTTCCTTACAGCATTATTTGAAAATTGAAAAAGACTAATAACAACCTGTCCCTCAATAAGGAATCAATCAAATTGTGGAAAGTATTTTTTTTAATGTTTTTTGTTTATTTCTGAGAGAGACAGAGTGAGCAGGGGAGGGTCAGAGAGAGAGGGAGACACAGAATCTGAAACAGTCTCCAGGCTCTGAGCTAGGTGTCCGCACAGAGCCCGATGTGGGGCTCAAACCCACAAACTGTGAGATCATGACCTGAGTCAAAGTCAGACACTCAACTGACTAAGCCACCCAGGCGCCCCTGTGGAAAGTATTTTTAATTGGATACCATGTAGCCGTGAAAAAGAGATCTATATACATTAGCTTGGAAAGAGCCCCAATATATATTAAGTTTAAACAAGCAGGGCTCAAAATGTACATAGTATGATTTCAATTGTGTATACACACTGCATTTGCTTATATGTCTATTAAATTTTAATATACATTATCCTATATGTAACTGTATGTTTGTTTCATATGTATTGTTTTATATATTAGCTAACTATTTAATACAATTATATAATATAACCTATAAGGATTAATATAACTTATAATGTATACAGTGTATATACATATATAAATATATCAATTTATCAGAGAAACTATTACCAGTAGTCCTCTCTCTTGAGGGAGTGAAAATTCTACTTTAAATTTTATACCCTTTTATACTATTTTAATTTTTAAACTATATCTATATATGATTGACATAAACTTTTGAAGTTTAATTTTTTAATAAATCTCAGTACTTTACCATGAGTTCAAGGGTAAAGTGTTGGTACAGCATTTTGTCTAAGTCACAGTTTAAGTACATGTTAGGCACTCAAAAAATGTTTGTGGATGAATGGGGTACCTGATGGACAGAAGAACAAACAGATATAGGCGTTAACTAATGTAACAATTAACTTTGAAAGCACAAAGAAATTTCTGGATTATGCAGGAAGCCGAGTTGGGTTTCTGGCTAGTTCTAGGGGTCACAGTATATACATGGTGTTGCACATGAATTTAGCCTCGGTCCTTCCATCTTGACCCAGAGTTTACCTTCTGGGCCTGCACTCAGAGGGCTACATGACTGTCCTCAGGTGCAAGGAAAAAACACAAATAAGAAGACAAGGGTTAATGTTTCCTATTAATGGTTATTTATGACACAGTTTGCGTACCTTGTCCTTGAGATAATGGCTATTCCCTTGAAACTCCCCAAAACCCTAAGCCGTGCCTTTAAAATAACAAAAGTTTTCCTACACAGCAGGATAAGGGCTGCTCTCTTTGTAGCCTTTTTATAATAACCGCTCAATTCTGCTTCTGTACTGCCCGCTTGCCTGCTTGCTCATTATAAAAAGCCCCACGTCCTTGGACTCAGGGCCGCACATTTAGAGTTCTGTGTTAACTCTGTGCGGTCCCGCCTGGTAATAAAGACTCCCTTAATTTGGCTTCAGTGGTTGGTCTCTGTGTCTCTCGGCATAACACGTAGTTCTAGTGTATAGCAAAAGGCTGGTTTCTGGTCTGGGAAATAAGAGCATTGATGTAGGCATGGGGAAGTCTCCCAGCTTGGTTACAAGCCTGCTCCCAACATCTTTCTGCTTCCAATCTCAACAGTGAGGACCAGGATCTGTGACACCCACCCCTCCCCTTGAAAGGAACAATAAAGGTAGAAGAGGTTTGCCTCCAGGAGGAAGAAGTGCAAGAAGAAAGGAGACAGAGAACTGTTCTTATAGATTTATTATAATCTACATGCTGCTTCTTTGGCTTTTGCTCTACCACATACACACACACATGCTCAAATACTCAAGAGAGCCCTGATGAGTGTCCCAAACACCAAGATTACAACCAATTGGTAGGAAGTCAGGAGCCCCACCAGTCTACTCCTCTCCTATCCTGCCATCTGATGCAGCCATACTCAAGTGCCTAGGAAAAAAAGATATAAAATGTAAAAGAGGACACTTAAAAAGAGCTCCTAGGAAAGTTCAGACCCTGGAGACCCCACAGCTAAAGAGCTGGCAAAGACCCAGCTTTTCAGAGCAACTGGAAGATGCCCAGCTTCCTCCCCAGCTCTGCCGTCACAGAAGTTAATTACTTGTTGCGTCAGCAGAAGTTAATTACTTGTTGCATCAGCACTGTCAGAATCATCCTAGGGAAAGAAAAAAAGACAACAGCGCCTGTGGAATCTGCAAAGAGTGAACATTTGTGTTCACAAGCTCTTCTCACTCCCTCCTACTCGCCAAGTTTTCTTTTGTGATTTTCTAAATCACACAACTTCCCAGTAGGCTAACACGGAAGGCCTTACACTTTCGAAAATAAAGTAAACCACTGGCACTCAATAAACAACACTGTGTCAAGCATCACTTGGTTTCAGAATTTCAATTCATGCCACTGCTCCTTACAGCTGTGAAGACAGTTAACAGGGCCAGGTCTGCTCTAGGATAGAGAAGTAGAGGGGAGATGGGAGGGTGGAGGGTCTTTGGGGTTTCCTACAGCCTGGAGAAGAACATTCTACCTCCTGTGTCAAATTCAAATTTGGCGGACATGCACTGAGAACTATGGTGTGCCAAGGACCATAACGAGAGCTTTCTAGTAGCTTATTTTTTTAGGGCTAAAAGGAAACCAATGGGTTGAAAGGCAGGCTTTACTTACATCCAGGTCATCCATGCCAGGGGGAGGTCTCTTGACGCTGACCTTCTTCAAAAGCTGGTTGGAAGAGGAAAGTAATTACAAGAGAAAAGAAGGGCAATAGAAGAGCAACCTGTATGTTGACAGACTACAGGAGAATGGTCCCAGCCAGACAACTGCCCTATCTGTACAGCCCCTAACACGTCACTGGAATGAATTGGAGAAAAGTAAATTGATCCCCTTTTTAAAAGGATATTTTTATATGCCACATACATGGCATCCTTTTTACTAATGCAAATACTAATACTATTACTAATAACTTACTAATACTGTTAGTATTTTTTGCAACTTGAATAAATAGTAGCAGAAGTTCTAAAACCAAATACTGTATGGCAGGGTGCAATTTATTTCTTTGATGATGTAAATGTTTATACTGCTTAGTATGAGCTTCCCATGAAGTTGTCTGGCTCAGGAAACACACACACACACACACACACACACACACACACAGAAAATATCAGAAAACAAGAATTACAGAAAAGTTGGGAAAGGTTTTGCCAAGCTTTTTCAAAATTCCATGACTAGTGCATGAATCCATGTATACAGTGTCATTAATATTTATTTTTCTCATCCCTACTAAATAAACATTGCACAAAGTATGGAAAAAATATGAGCACGATTGAGCTGAACTCATATATCTCTGTCTAGTCCTGATGACACTCCTCCTTATGTGCAGAGAGATACAGAGAATGACAAGGATGGAAAGGAAATGGCATTACCTCTGCATAATGTTCCACCTGAGCCAGCTCCACCTCTTCATCCCCTTCCCAGTCTCTCCAGTTATCAAAGTCCACAGACAACCACACTGGCTGCAAGAGGAAAGAGCAGAGCGTCATGAGTGCATAGAAGAGCAAGAGCATGGCCATGTGCACAGGAGCATGCTTGGGGGAAAAGAAGGTCACTGGGGGTTAAGGCTTCCCCACACCACCTCTTTGACTGGCGCCTTTCCAGGGTGCCATCATCATTATCCACAGAGATTTGCCAGGAACCTACTAAGTGTCGAGCACAATGCCAAGCACCATAGGGGATGGAAAAGCCTAGAAATTTGGCCCTCCAGAAGCTGACTGAATAGAGATAATGATGCATCTAGAAAGATAAGTGTGACATAAAGTATTATAGGAATCAACCAAGCAAGATAGACAAGCTGCACCCCCCCGGAGTTGGAGATAACCCTTGGAGGCCTGTGTTTCAAGTTGTTACAGATAAGGAAAGAAGTTATTCACTCATTCATTTTAACAGCTATTTATTGAACACATACTATGGGCCAGACTCTGACTGTGGCCTTGGGCTTCTAAAAAGGTTTCATATAGGGGTACCTAGGTGGCTTAGTTGGTTGAGCATTCGACTTCAGCTCAGGTCATGAGCTCAGTTTGTGGGTCTGAGCCTCATGTCGGGCTTTGCAATGACAGCACAGAGCCTGCTTCGGATTCTCTGTCTTCCTCTCTCTCGGCCCCTCCCCCCTTCCCCCAATCTCTCTTTCTCTCTTTCTAAAATAAACATTAACAAATTTTTAAAAACTGTTTAATACATGTAGTCCCAACCATCACGAAGCAAGTGGGGAAGGGAAATCATTATAATAGCAGTGTGGAAAGGGGGGGCGGTGCTTATGCAGGGGACATTATGGAAACCCATAAAGGAGCTACAGGGACCCAGGCTTCTTAGAGTAGCAGAGACTTAAAGGATATTCATGGGTTAGGTGGGTACAGGTAGTGATGATGGAGGCTTTCCAGAAAGAAGGCATAGCAGGAAAATTAATGAGAAATAGCCTGGTGTAAGCAAAAGAGCTGTGAGGCATTTGCTCTGGCTCAAATGTAAAGTTTAAGGCAGAGACTAATGGGATATGATGCTACAGAAGGGAGGAATAGCCAGGTCATGAGCTTATATGTCATGCTATGGTGCTTGGATTTCAGCCCAAGGAGCAGAAGTGACAAGCTCAAATGCCTGAAAGAGGGTGCTAATGAAAAGAAGTAAAGTGCAGTGTACATGCTCCATTTAAAGCTCCATTTTGGGGGTGCCTGGGTGGCTCAGTAAGTTAAGCATCCGACTTCGGCTCAGGTCATGATCTCACAGTTTCTGGGTTCAAGCCCCACATCAGGCTCTGTGCTGATAGCCCAGAGCCTGAACCCTGCTTTAGATTCTGTGTCTCCCTCTCTCTCTGCCCCTCCCCTGCTCATGTTCTGTCTCTCTGTCTCTCAAAAATGAATAAATTTTTTTTAATTAAAAAAAACAAAGCTCCGTTTGGGAATTTATTTATTTATTCATTTTTAAGTAATCTCTATACCCAGGATGGGGCTTGGATTCACAGCCCCAAGATCAGCAGCCACATGCTCTACCAGCTGAACCAGCCAGGGGCCCCTGGCATTTGGGAATTTAGGCCAGTGTGATCAGAGTCTCCATTTCCTTTTTTTAAAGATTTTACCGTTAAGTAATCTCTGCACCCAACCTGGGCCTCGAACTCACAACGCCAAGATCAAGAGTCACACACTGGGCGGACTAAGCCAGCCAGGTGCCCCTCAAATGTGTGTTTTATTTATTTTAATTTTTTTTAAATGTTTTATTTATTTCTGAGAGAGAGAGAGAGACAGCGTGAGCAGGGGAGGGTCAGGGAGAGGGGGAGACACAGAATCCGAAGCAGGCTCCAGGCTCTGAGCTAGCTGTCAGCACAGAGCCCGATGTGGGGCTCGAACCCACGAATCAGGAGATCATGACCTGAGCTGAAGTCAGACGCCTAACCGACTGAACCACCCAGGTGCCTCATCAAGTGTGTGTTTTAGATAGACCACGCTGGGAGCAGTGCAAAGGGACAGATTGAAGGTAGAGCTGAAAATATGCAATAAACTTCACCCAGTGGTGGATGAGACCTGAAGTAGGAAGAGATGAAGTAATAGATTCAAGAATATTTAGGAAGTCGAATAGGACCTTGTGACTGAATGTTGGTGGGAAAGGAGCCAAGGATGATTCCCAGATCCATGCCCCCAGGCAGAGATAGAGAGCAGAGGAGAAAGAGGAGACCATCCCCCACACCCCTACTTTGATATCCTCTTTGGTGAGTCGAGGCCAGGCCACCTTCTCCTTCCATTTCCTCACAAAGCAAGTAATGGAACGACCAGAGCGCTTATCCCGGGAGTCCTGCCAGATAGAGAGCGCATTCTTAGGATCTGAGGCTTAGAATGAATCTCCAATATCCCAAGCAGCCTTTCCATCCAGACCTTACTGTCCCGTCCGACCCTTACCTTGGAGTTCACCTTAGCATAGAACTCAATCTCATTGTACAACTCCACTCCGTCGGCATTCTTGCAGCTGAGGAGACAATGCAGCTGAGGAAATGGGGCAGGCCGAGCATGGGTGCATTAGGAGAAAGGGAAGGTTCCTGGAAGCCAGGCCCTCTGGAGAGGAGGGCCATTACCTGAACACAATGCGGTGGTCTTCGATGAGCACGTGGACGTCGGCGCTATCCTCAACACAAAACTCCATGAACACATACTTGGGCCTGTCATACCACAGCGTCCGGGCATGCTGCCTGAAGAGGAGTTGCGGTGGGGCTTCATAGGGGTGGCAGAGGGAAGACTGGGAGCATTTGGGAAGGGTGGAAGGAGGGGAAAATTTAGGGACGTTTTATGCCACGGCCCTGTCAAAGTGGAGCTAAGTGAGGCCTAAGGGGATGAAAGGGGCATGATGGGAGTGGGGGGGGGAGGGCGAACCTGGGGAGAATCTACAGTGCGAGAGTTGAGAGGTAGGGGGTTATGACGAACATTCAGGGCACACTTTCCTCACCACCCCAAAGTTACAGAGACCTGGGATCTGGGTTTCCATGGGACCTCGTAGGACCCAGAGAGCCCAGAAAATAGGCGGGACAAGGAATCCTCAAGGAAAAGGGCGACCGGAAACACTCACCTTGCCATGGCTGCTCCCGCTACCCGGTGGCGTTTGGAGTCCCAAGCAGAGACCGCTATCTTTAGATCCTGGGGACGCCCACAGCAGCTGCCTCTCCTTATATGGTCGGGGTAGGCCTTGGAGCAGGGGGAACATGGCCATAGAGCCAAAGGACCTGCACTCCGGAGAGACTCTGGGAGAGCATAATCTCGGCGGTGCTTCACATCTCAGGGTCTCCAGACCCACCCACCCCCGGGGACCAGGGCAAGAGCCACACTAGACAACGTGCACACCGAATGAATGACTGCCTCCTGGCTTCATTCACCCGTTTCTCCAACGCTCAGTGCACTGTGTCTGATTCACAATAGGCGCTCAATAAAAAAAATTATTAGCCCCAATTAAATCCCTTGGGAAGGCCCGCCCCAGGTGACGAAAAACTGTCTGACGTATGTGCCCTTCCCACCCGCTCCTTCAGGTTTCCCAGACAGCGCGCCGTTGCCATGGCAGTGAGGGGGCGCGGCTGACGTGCGGCGGCGTTTCCGGGAAGATGGCGGCTGCCGAAGCGGCTGCGGAGCCGGTAACGGTGCTAGCGGCCGTTGGTCCAAAGGCGAAGGACGAAGAGGAAGAGGAGTCGCCGCCACCGTGCGAGGCGGTGCGCTGGGCCCCGGTGGGGGCAGTGGCGGAGGCCGGGCCTGGGACAGCTGCGTTCTCGGAGGAGGCGGCGGCCGAGGAGCCGGGCGCGGCCCCGGGCTCCCCTCCCGATTCGCCCGGCCGGACGCTGCGGCGGCTGCGGGCTGAGCGGCGGCGGCTGGACTCGGCGCTGCTCGCGCTGTCCTCGCACTTCGCGCAAGTGCAGTTCCGCCTGCGCCAGGTGGTGCGCGGCGCACCCGCGGAGCAGCAGCGCCTCCTGCGCGAGCTCGAGGACTTCGCCTTCCGCGGCTGCCCGCACGTCCTGGGCTATGGGGGACCCGAGGACCCCGCCAGCGACGATGGCAATGGGCTGCCAGGGGACCGGCCACTATTGCAGGGCGAGAATCAGGTGAGCAGCTGGGGGTGGACCCCGAGGGACAGGGGCTTAGGGGGTTGGGTAGGTGGCGATGCCGACGCGGACAGAGGTGGCAGCGGGGAGAAGCCGGCTGGTCTCGGTGAGTACTTCGCGCGTTGGAGATGAGGTGAGACAGGTGTGCGAGCCCTGCTGAAGGGCAGGACACAGAGGCCTGGGAACCTCATTGTGAGCGGCGTCCACCTAAGGTGTGGGAAGAGATGGAGGTGTGGTGAAGTGCAGGACAGAAGAGTGGTGAGCAAAGAGAGTACAGATGGCCACGGAGCTACCTACCAAAGCAGTGCTGCCTCCTGTCACCTTGCCGTGGCCTCCTCAAGTGCCTAAGGCCCGAGCACATTTGCTGAGAGAGGACCCCGACCTGGGGCTGAGAACATTGGCTAATGGAGGGTAAGTGAATTGGAATCCATGGAAATTTCCATCTCCTACCTGTTCCTGCTTTCCTGGAATCTGGAACACATCTTTTAATCTTTAGATTTTTGTGAGGGTGGGAGCTTTGTTGAACAGCATGATCACTTTGTAAATGAAAGAAACACAACTCCTGATTATATGCTTTTCCTACAGCTGGTGTTTTAAACCTCCTTGCCCATCCTGCCTAATAACGAGGTATTATATATGAAGCCCCCTTGGTACCTGTGACAAGATCCATTCAGTTAGCCTCCACTGAGTAATGGGCGTCTGTGTGCACTTTTCTGGAAGTTGCAAATAGCTTGTGGAGGTGCTGAAGAGACTTGGCCATCTTCTCCACATTTTTATTCTTCAAGTTACTACCTGTATGTGGCTTTCTTCCCACTTAAATTGAGTTTAACCAAGAAGACTTATCAGTAGTAGATACTGACTTGCTTATTTTAACCTGAAATGTTTCCAGTGCAATCCTGTGTTTGCTGTTCCACCCTCTCCACATACCCACAGCTCCTTGCACAAGGAGCAGCCACCTCCAAATTGCCAGACTTTTAAGGAGTAGAAGGCATAGAAAGAATTACCGTGACCAGGCCCTTGTTCAGGAGCGAGAAGCATCAGAGTTTCTGTGTGGATGTGGTCCTCTTTTGGCTCTTCGTTTTCTCTTCTGGAAGCAGAGTAAAACTTAAAAAAAAAAAAAAAAAAGTGGTGCTCACCAGGTGCCTGGGTGGCTTAGTCCGTTAAGCGTCTGACTCCTGGTTTCTGCTCAGGTCATGATGTCGTGGCTGGTGAAATCTGCACTGACAGCATAGAGCCTGCTTGGGATTCTCTCTCTCACTCTTTCTCTCTGCGCCTCCCCAGTGCACACTCTCAAGTAAATAAAAACTAGGGGGAAAAAATCGGTGCTCAAAATACCACTTTGGTACCACCTGTTGTTCATGAGTAATGCATGAACAGAAGATTACATAAAATATCTAAGTGGGGGGACATGTTTGAACCAAATGATTTACTTCTTATTAGTTTTCCTTTTTCTTTTCCTTTTTTTATTTAAATTTTTTTTTTTATTTTTAATGTTTTATTTATTTCTAGGAGAGAGAGACAGCGTGAGCAGGGAAGGGTCAGAGAGAGAGGGAGACACAGATTCTGAAACTGGCTCTAGGCCCTGAGCTGGCAGTCAGCACAGAGCCCGACGCAGGGCTCGAACCCACAAACCGTGAGATCATGACCTCAGCCGAAGTCAGACGCTCAACCAACTGAGCCACCCAGGCGCCCCAGTTCCAAACTTTTTCACACTGGAAATTGTTTCCATTATTTGCAGCCTTGAACCAGAACTCACACTTGTTTCCCCCACACTCCAATAAATAACACACGGTAACTGTCATGGCAGACGATGGAACTCAGGAGACGTACTCATGAAAACGGAATCGGGATTCATGGCTGGGTTTTTTTTGTTTGTTTGTTTTTCTTCTTTGGCTTCATGAAGTTGGGATACAGTGAAAACAAAAACAGACTTTCTGTTCTTTCTCCTGGGGCTGGCTAGACTGCTTCTTCCAGTCAGAGCTTATTATTTGGGATGTGTCGTTCTTTATCTGTTTTAGTTCAGTAACATAAAGCAAATGCGTTTTTGAGAGCTTGTTCCATGCCAGACACCATGCTAGGCAATGGGAGTACAAAGTCAAGGCTTTGCCCTTGAGGAGTTCATAGACTGGGGGAGACAGAATCTTCAACAAAGATAGAATAATGTGACATGAGCTAGAGAAGTGTGTACACAACACAGAATAAAAAAATGATCAGCTTTGCCCCAGGGAGATCCAGGAAACCAGAAGGATCGCTAGGCCCTCACTCAGCAGGGGATAGGAACAAGGTTCTAAGAAACGCCAATACCCAGAAAGGTTTGCAGAGGAAGTGCCCTGAGAAAAGGCTTGCTTTCATTGTTGAGTAAAGCAAGAGGATTGCCTTTTAAAGAGCTTGAACACAAAGTTAATTTGTTTTTCATTTGTCCTGACTTGTATCTTCTGGAGGGCTTGGTAAATTCCACTTGAAGGTTAAATTTAATATCTGATAGCGTGCTGGTTGAAAATGCAGCCTTACACCTGCACCTGACTTGCTAGTTTTGCTTTGTTTTGTTTTTGATAATCAGGAAAGTTAAGGAAGAACTAGTATTTGAGAAAACATTGGTAAGATTCTACCACCCTGAAGGGTTTTTCATTATTTAAATACAGAATCTACCTGGTGGCCAACTGTGGAGAAAGGACTCCCTGGTCAGGGGACTCTTACCAGACTTTTTTTTCACTGCCCCAGGCACGTACTTTAATTCTTTTGATTGTACAGACATCTGTAATACATTGGAGGGGCTTTGAATCTTAAGAAAACTGAGTATGAGGGGTCCTTAGCTGGTTCCATTGGCAGAGTACGGGACTCTTGATCTCAGGGTTGGGAGTTCGAGCCCCATTTTGGATGTAGAGATTATTGGAAAATAAAATCTTTAAAAAATAAGAAGAATGAAGAAAATGGTTATGAGTTATACACCCTTTCTCTACACCCTTCTCACTAGATTCTCTTGCAAACTTTGGCTGCAGAAAGTATTCAGGAGTTGATCTGTGGTAATTGCCTGTGGAGGGTGGCATTTTTAATTTCTGGGGGGCTGTCTTGTCTAAAACAAATTGTCTCAGTCCTACCTAGGCTTTTGTGGAGGGGGTGGGGGGAAGCTGCCTAAACAAAAGGCCCCAGTGTATTCATATTTTATTTCCAATGAAGGACAAATACCTTTTTTTTTTTTTTTAAATTTTTTTTAATGTTTTTTATTTATTTCTAGGAGAGAGAGAGAGAGAGACAGCGTGAGCAGGGGAGGGTCAGAGAGAGAGGGAGTCACAGACTCTGAAAGAGGCTCCAGGCTCTGAGCTGGCAGTCAGCACCGAGCCCGACGCGGGGCTCGAACCCACGAACCGCGAGATCATGACCTGAGTGAAAGCCGGACGCTTAACCGACTAAGCCACCCGGGCGCCCCCCCTTTTTTTTTTTTTAAATATTTTTATTTATTTCTAGGAGAGAGAGACACACACACAGCGTGAGCAGGGGAGGGTCAGAGAGAGAGGGAGATACAGACTCTGAAACAGGCTCCAGGCTCTGAGCTGGCTGTCAGCACAGAGCCCGACGCGGGGCTCGAACCCACGAACCGCGAGATCATGACCTAAGTGAAAGTCGGATGCTTAACCGACTAAGCCACCCAGGCGCCCCACAAATACCTTTTTAAAGAAAACACATTCAATAAATTTCCCTGGATGAAATCATTATTCTCATTTTTGAACCTACCTCTGAATCCTGCATTCCATTGGGATTATTTGGAAACACTTTATGTCTCAGTAGTCATAATTAGCTTGAGAGGATTCTTAACGTGCCCTTGTGCCCTGATTTGTCCTTTTCCTATGAAACAGACCTGAGTATTTTCTTGTCTTAGAGTGAGCAGGAGAAACGGGAACGTCTGGAAACCCAAAGGGAGAAGCAGAAAGAACTCATACTGCAGCTCAAAACCCAGCTGGATGACCTGGAAACATTTGCCTATCAAGAGGGCAGTTACGACTCCCTGCCTCAGTCCGTGGTCTTGGAAAGACAGCGGGTGAGCAGACACCGGAGAGGCGTCCACCACTACCTAAGGTTACCTTGTCCCTTCTGGTGATCACAGGACATTCTTTCCTAGCTCATTCACCCTTGGCTTTGCCGAGAATCCCTTTGCTGGCCCAAATCAAAGGGAAATGGGACAAGTCTTTATTTGCACATGGAAACACAAATTCCAGAGCCTTATAATATGATGATTGAGCTCTCTTTGGTGATTATTAGTAATAATAGTAGTAATACGTAATAATAACAACAATAGTTTTTCATCTGAGCGTTAAAACAGTTCTACTTGGGCACCTCCTTCAATGTAAATTAGCTTTTTCCCCACGACCCGTTGATAAATATTCCAGGAATCCAGACTGGTTTTAATGCCGTATTTATTTAAGCAACACCTGGGTAGGCAGGTAAATCTGCTGGCAGAAATACAGCTACAGCCTCCCCTACAAACATGTTTGGTCTCACTGGGATGCGGCTGTTTCTCTAGCTTGGCTGGAGTTACATTAAGTAGATTTCAAACTATTCCAAATATTGTCACTAGGATATTTTGGCTATAATGCACTTGATGTTTAGTAGAGACTTTTTTTTTTTTTTTTTTTTTTTTTTTAGTGCCTTGAGTAGGGCAAGAAGGGATGAGAAGGACTAGAAACTAAAGGAAATCCATATTTATTTTTTTGGAGGCCTTGGGGAAAGCTAACTATGAGGCTTTTGGGACCATTGGCCACTATGGATTTTTCACACTGTTGTTCTCCTGAAAGTTGCCTGGCCTAGTAGAGAATGTGCAGTGAGAGGAGCCGTTTCTGTGTGAGAGGAGCCGTGGGTCCTTGTTACTATAGGAGAAGGAGCCCTGTGCTCTCACCCTGATCACCAGTCGCATCACATCCTCTCCCAGGTTTGGGAGTTCTGTCTGTCTTTGATTTCCATTTGAAGGTAGAGCACACTAGCAAATATTCCCCTTCCTAACCCTCTCCTTGGAAATTCTAAAGGGTGTGCCCATTGCTTGTGGTCCTGACAGGTGATCATAGATGAGCTAATAAAGAAACTGGACATGAATCTGAACGAGGACATCAGTTCGCTGTCCACCGAGGAGCTTCGGCAGCGTGTGGATGCAGCTGTGGCTCAGATTGTCAACCCGGCCCGAGTGAAAGAACAGCTGGTTGAGCAGCTGAAGACTCAGATCCGAGACCTCGAGATGTTCATCAGCTTCATCCAAGGTCAGAGGAAGGGATGAAAAGAGCAGGGTAGACAGATGTCATAATAATTGTATGTCACCTGAGTACTGGTACCTAAAGGGGCCAGTCCTTCATGTACTGTGTAAGAGGTTAGGTCACTCAGTAAGGGAGCCAGCACAGCAGAATGGATAGAACACAGTATTTTTTTTTTTTTAAGATTTTATTTTTAAGTAATCTCTGCACCTGGTGTGGAGCTCGAACTCACAACCCTAAGATCTGGAGTCACACGCTTCTCCGACTGAGCCAGCCAGATGCCCCAAGAACATGGATATTAGAACCAGATAGTTCAGATCCCAGCTCTTCCACTTCCTGGCCTCGGGTCCTTGAGCAGGCTCCTAACCTCTTTAGTCCCACTCTCCTCACCCGGGAAATGATGACTCATGCTTCCTTCATTCAGCAAATATTGATCGAGCCAGTCACTGTTCCACACAAATCAGATGATATTTGTAAAAGTTTTATCATGTGGAAGGCGCTCATAAATATTCTTTTTCCTCCTCTTTGTAACTCCTGATTACAGATGAAGTGGGAAGCCCACTGCAGGCAGACAGTGCACGCTGTGAGTGCAAGGCCAGTGGAAAGACCGGAAGTGGCACCACCAGAGCTGACAGCAGCAGACTGCCTCCAGGAAATAGCAAAAGTAAGTACAGCTTCCAGACAGGCGAATCTAGAGAGGCAGGAAGTAGATTAGGGGTTACCTGGGGCTTAAGGGGCTGGGGAGAAGTGGGAGTGGGAAATGCTAATGATACAGGGATTCCTTGGGGGATGATGGGTGCACAGCTCTGTAAATATACTAAAAATCCCTGAATTATTCACTTAAACAAGTGGATTATTTGGCATGTGAATCACAGTGTAGCTATTATCAACCCAAAACAGTTAAGGCCAGCAACATCCTAGGTGGCTTCCTGTGGGACCCATACTGTAGCTCAGAAGCAGGACTGGGTCCCAGCTCATGACTTGTTGAATGTACCCCTGTGCCAGCGTTGCCCTGACTGATGAGTCGCTGCGTTTTCTAAACAGCAAAGGCAGACGACGTGAAGAAGGTTCAGGAGACGGGGCTGCACCTCATGCGGCGTGCACTGGCAGTGCTCCAGATCTTTGCCGTTAGCCAGTTTGGTTGCGCCACGGGCCAGATCCCACAAACCCTGTGGCAGAGGAGCCAGGCCGACAGGGACTACTCCCCCTTGCTGAAGAGGCTGGAGGTGTCTGTAGACAGAGTGAAGCAGCTAGCCCTGAGGCACCAGCCGCACGACCACGTCATCACCTCCGCCAGCCTCCAGGACCTGTCTCTGGGAGGCAAGGACGAGCTGACCACGGCCGTGCGGAAGGAGCTGACGGTGGCTGTACGGGACCTGCTGGCCCACGGCCTCTACGCCTCCTCGCCGGGCATGAGCCTCGTCATGGCCCCTATTGCTTGTTTGCTGCCAGCCTTCTCCTCGGCCCCTGAGGCCATGCACCCATGGGAGCTCTTTGTCAAGTACTACCATGCTAAGAACGGCCGTGCCTATGTGGAATCCCCGGCTCGGAAGCTCTCGCAGTCTTTTGCCCTGCCGGTTATGGGCGGCGCCGTGGTGACCCCCAAGCAGAGCTTACTGACCGCCATCCACATGGTGCTGACGGAGCACGACCCTTTTAAGCGCAGCGCAGACTCGGAGCTGAAGGCCTTGGTGTGCATGGCACTCAATGAGCAACGGCTCGTGTCCTGGGTGAACCTGATCTGCAAGTCCGGGTCGCTCATCGAGCCCCACTACCAGCCCTGGAGCTACATGGCGCACACAGGCTTTGAGAGCGCCCTCAACCTGCTCAGTCGCCTCAGCAGCCTCAAATTCAGCCTCCCTGTAGATCTGGCCGTGCGCCAGCTCAAGAACATCAAAGATGCCTTTTGAGGAGAGTGCCCTGGCCCCACACCGGCACCATCCTCGGTAGGGTAGGAAGACATGGTTAGTCTTCTAGGGTAGAGACAGAGAGCGGGAGGAGGGGTTGAAAGACCATTGCCCTCACCAAATGACTGCAAAGTCTGTTTTCCAGCTTAGCGTCTCAGAAAGAAATGCTGGAAACCCTCCCGTTAAAAGGTTCTGCCCCGGCGTATAATATCTGGGCACGTATGTTTGAGCCTGTGTAAAAGAAATCAGCTGTGCGTGCAGTGAATGTACCTCTGTGCCACATCTGGGTTTTACAAAACCCAGGTCACTCTAGCCACTGTCTTTATGGTGGTGAGCGACAACACGAGTGAATTGTCGGTCCTGGAAGACATTCCACTCGAGGTTCTTGTCATCCAAGCTGGGAGCCGGATTCCTTCACTTGGTTCAAGAGAATCCTAAGGCCAGAATTTAAATTCCTTTTGTCAATATGGACACCCCTTTTCTTCCTGACCCCAAGGTCAGAAAAGGCTGTGTATGTTCCTTAGTTGCGTCTCAAACTGGGAATAGGGATATCTGATGACGGCATTTCTGAGGGAGTTAACCACTGTTAGGCTCAATGTGAGCCCTTTTTTGTGAGTAAGAACTGAAATCTGTTCCCGACAAGGCGGTCCTCCTCTCACAGCCCAGATGATGGTCTTTTGATTCTGGAGCTGGTTAGTTATGAGGAAGGACCACCACTGACTGGTACCATGTCCTCTGGCCAATAACCTCTCCTGTACACACCTCCCAGCAAGATGCGGACACAATCTTTCTGGAAGTAAATACGTTAGAGATATACTCCTTGAGAGAACCCTTGCCCCCCGAGCCAAGTGTGAATGGGAACACACTTCAGTGACCAGCAGCACCTCCCCCCAGGATTGTGATTCTGCTTGTCCTGGAGGCTGGATGGTGGAGGGGGTCTGACCATGCAGTAGGTACTGCAGTGGGGGTAGGGACTACAGCGATCCCTGTTGACAGACAAGGGACTGAGCATTTCCTTGTAAAATGGACTCTAGAGTGATCCTATTTGGTCTTCAGTATTTTAGCCCCTTTAGTTTGTATTTATCATTCAGCTTGCATACTGCTTCAGGACTGACCAAAGATGGGCAAGGTATATATGCCTTTCTGGAAAACCAAATGGGATCTCAACACTACTGATTCAGCATTGTTTCATGTGTTATGTTGCCAGCTGCACTTTGTGTCTGCACTATTACATAGTGCATTTTAACTTAATTTTTTCCAGCAACATGGCATTTAAGATGTATTATTGATCATTCATTAGAATTAGGCAGCCTGTGTGAAACAGGATAATTGTAAAATGTGGAAAATGACAGATCTGTGGTTGCTAATAAAATCATAGTATTTTATGTAGCTTCTCTGGAAGACCTTAGAGACTCTTGGCTTTGGTTTATGAGTCTGTGCATTATTAGCCCATCCAATCCAGATCAGTATCTCCTTGAATGACGTCTGGCTCTTGGCCTTTCTGCCTCTTCTTGGCCCTCAATCTTGGATCAGGTCAACTTTGGTGGTGTTTTTTTCTCCCGAACATTATCCCATCTCACCCAGCCACACAGTCCATTCCCACAGCAAATCTCACCTTACCTGCTACTGTTGGAGCTGGTACTTTTAAGTCCATTTGTCTAGATCACTATGGCGGATGTTAACCGCCGTGGCTATACGGCACAGCCCTGAACCACCCCGGTATTTTTCTAATTCTCACAAAGACTAATTTGTATCAAGGTTTTGATTCTAATTTGTATCGAGCATCATGGGAAGCTTTTTTAGGTCGTCCTAATTGAATCATCACTACCTCCAAGACAAGGCAACATTAGCCCCCATTTTATAGCTGAGTAAACTGAGGCTAAACATTTTGTCCAGGTTTATGTGATGGAAGAGCTGAGATTTGTACTCAAGTTACCTGAATCCAAATCCTATGGTCTTTACACTCTATCATGTTATCTCGTCATATCATGCTGCTTCTAGATCTTTTGTTCCCCTCTCTCTCTTATCCACCCCCTCGCTCCACCATCAGTTTGGGGAAGAGGAGGTATTTCCCACATGCCTACCAGAAATTTCAGCTGCCAAGGGACTAGGCCACAAGGAGACGGACAGACAGCCACTATTCTGCCAAGTTCTTCATGAACCATAAAGACAATGTAGAGATGGAGACAATGCCTCCAGCATCCCAGCAGTCAGAAAGCTGTTAGTCCCTGATATCATCTGCATTGTTACTAAGGCAGAACTCTGTCTTTGGCTCGGGGTGAGGCACACAGGATAAGGGGGGAGAGAAGGGAACAGTCAGCCTAGGTCTAAGCATATGCAAGAGTAGGATGAAAACAGGTCATGGATATGTATCCATAAAAGTGCAGGCTCCATTGTTATAAAAGTACAGTCGACAAAGCATTTTTTAAAAATTTTCTTAAGTTTATTTATTTTGAGAGACAGCGAGTGGCGAAGGGGCAGAGAGAGGGAAAGAGAGGGAGAATCCCAAGCAGGCTCCACTCTGTCAGCACAGAGCTGGACGTGGGGCTTGAACTCATGAACCGTGAGATCTCAACCTGAGCCGAAACCAAGAGTCAGATGTTTAACCAACTGAGCTACACAGGCACCCCTGCAAAGCATTCTTAAAGATTTCTAAGGTGGAGGCAATGGACTGGCTCGGTTAGTAAGCATGCAATTCTTGATCTCAGGGTAATAAGTTCAGGCCCCACACTGGCTGCAAAGATTTCTTAAAATCTTAGAAAAAAATGACTTCTAAGGTGTTCTGCATTCATTCATTCTTGAATGCCTGCCAAATGCCTGGACCAGGCTGGGTACTGAGCAAAGAGATGACTAAAATATACCCCCTGCCCTCAAGGAAGACATAATCTAACTAAGCAAATTGGAGATCTGGGTGACTTGTTAAAACAAAAATTGCTGGGTCCCATCCTATAGATTTTTATTCTGTAATTCTGGAGTGTGGCCTGAAAAGTCACAATTCTAACTTCCCAGGCTCTAAGCATCCCAGACTGATGCAGCTGGTCTGGGGACCACACTTTAAGAACCACTGATCCATACCAAATAAGATATGTTCTATAAAAAAGCTGAGTATGGACTGGATTGCTGAGGAGGCACAGAAGGAAGAGATGGATTCTGCCAGGGAGAACTTTGGAGTGGCCTTGAAGAATGGATTTGGATAGGGTTTTGCCTAGTTACAGTGGAAGAGAATAAAGACACACGGACCCACCTAAGTAAAGACCTCAGGGCTCAAAAGAGGTTGGATATTTCAGTAGTTTGGGGGGGAGAAGGAGTGAGTGGTATGTGAGGATGGGGAAAAGTAAGGCATTTAGGCTGCCGGAAAGGAAAGGTGAGTTTAAACTTAGGTACACAAAGCCAGCGAAGGATTTCAAGCACATAAATGGGGGATTTAAGAGTTACTATGCTCAGGGAAGCTCCCCCAGATGAGCTCTATAGATCATATATGGCTCCACTCCAGACTGAAGTTGTTATCTCCTAGGTTGGAAATCCATCTTTCAAGCAATTCTGATCCACATAAAAGTTTGAGGAGGAGGGATGCCTGGATGGCTCAGCTGGTTAAAGCATCAGACTTCAGCCCAGGTCATGATCTCATTGTTCATGGGTTCAAGGCCCCACGTTGGGCTCTGTGCTGACAGCTCAGAGCCTGAAGCCTGTTTCAGATTCTGTGTCTCCCTCTCTCTCTCTCTCTCTCTCTCTGCCCCTCACCTGCTTGCACTCTGTCTTTCAAAAAATTAACATTAAAAAAAATTTTTTTTCAAAAAAAAAAAAAATTTTTTTTCAAGGTTGAGAAGAGAGGTCCCTGGGTGGCTCAGTCGGTTAAGCTTCAGCTCAGGTCATGATTTCGCGGTTTGTGAATTCGAGCCCTGAATCTGGCTCTGTGCTGACAGCGGAGCCTGCTTCGGATTCTGTGTCTCCCCATCTCTCTCTCTCTGCCCCTCCCCCTGCTCATGCTCTGTCTCTCTCAAAAATAAATAAACATTAAAAAAAAAAGTTTGAGGAGGAGGTGAAAAAGATCTGAGGCTGGATCAGTTAGGGAGCAGGTGGAAAAGGACAGAAAAGATTTAAAAGCCAAGGGAAAATTCAGAAGATTTAGTACTAATTTGATTTGGAGAATGTCTGTGAGAAGAGTCCAAGACAATTATGAGATTTCTGGGTTTCGTTTCTATTTTCCAAAGGAGATACAGCAAAAGAGGCAGCAGCAGGCTGGGAGAAGACCATGAAGGTGGAAATGAAAAGGGTGGTGTGGCGTAGCAAGAGCACCGGGTTGGGAATGAGAACTTGGCTCTTGCACCACCATCTCTGTGACTTTGCTGCTCTAGAACCGTCCTCTCAGAAGCCAGAGTGGATGATCTCTGGAGGTACCTTCCAATTCTAAAATGTCTTATTCCAAATTAAAACAAAAGATCTTTCTTTATTTAAAAAAAAATTTTTTTTAAGTTTATTTTGGTGGGGAGGGGGGGAGTTAGAGAGAGAAAGGGAGCCACAGAATCTGAAGCAGGCTCCAGGCTCTAAGCTGTTAGTGCAGAGCCCGATACGGGGCTCAACCCACAAACCAAGACATCATGACCTGAATTGAAGTCGGATGCTCAACTGACTGAAACACCCAGGTGCCCCAAAACAAAAGATTTTAATGGAATATAGAAATATAAGTAAACAATTATTGTGATAAACCACTAGAATGGGGTCTTGGCTGCAGGGAAAGCTGGTCTCTGGAGAGGCTTAAGACGAGAATTGATGAAACCCTGATTGTTCTCATATCTTGCCCAAGATATAGATTCTTCAATGTTCAGATACACAAAAACTGTAAGATGGTTTCCCTTTCTCTTGAACTCCTAAGGCAAGTAAAGAACCATCTAAAAACACTTCCAGGATGGCAATGAGAAAGAACGAAATCTGCCCATTTGTAGCAACATGGATGGAACTCGAGGGTATTATGCTAAGTGAAATAAGTCAGGCAGAGAAAGACATACCATATGTTTTCACTCATATGTGGAACAGGAGAAACTTAACAGAGGACCATAGGGGCAGGGAAGGGGAAAAAATCATTAAGGAGAGGGAGGGAGGCAAACCATAAGAGACTCTTAAAAACAGAACAAACTGAGGGTTGACTGGGGCTGGGGGAGAGGGGAAATTGGGTGATGGGCATGGAGGAGGGCACTTGCTGGGATGAGCACTGGGTGTTATATGGAAACTGTTGTGTCCAAATCGCAAGTCCCAGAGACCTCCAAGGAGCCGGCACCGATGCAAGTACAAAAGGGTCTTTATTACAAGCTAGAGCAGGGGCTCACCAGCCTACCGGTGTCATGGCAGCAAGGTGAAGTGAAGAACAATAGCGAACAGGGTTTTTAAGGAGTAAGGGATGGGGGTGTTACAGTACATGTAGCATCATCACATAAGCACCAATTACAATTACAGCTTTGACCACTCAGTATCTGTGAGGTGTTCATTACTTTTGGTGGGACCCAATCATGACTTTTGAGAATCCTTTGAAAATGACCAATTATGAGGTGAGTTCAAAGGGCCCGCGTGGGGTTCAGGCAAGCAGTGAGAAATTGGCTAGTTTGTATCTACAGTTCCCAGCCTTGACTCAGACCATAGGAATGTTTCTTTTTACTTTTTGATTAGTTGAACTGAGGGCGGTCTGAGGATAGCTTTAGCCTTGAACAGTCTGAGACTTTTCCTGGGACTGGGACTGGGGCTACGTGCAGCTCGAGGTTTCTCTTAATGGAGGACTTAATTTTTGGTTCTTCAAAACCAACTTGACAATAAACTATATTTTTAAAAAATAAAAAATTTAAAAAATAAAAACACTTCCAGGGACATCTCCTGACTTATCTGGTAAAGCATGTGACTCTTGATCTCAGGGTCCTGAGTTCAAGCCCCACGTTGGGCATGGAGCCTTCTTAAAAAAGTGATAGGAAGGAAGGAAGGGAAAGAAAAGAAGGAAGGATAAAAAAATAAAAACACTCTTCCAGTGAGTGAAGTAATTGAGTTTGCAAACCGGTTAGGCCTGGGTTCCAACCTAGATTTGCATCTCATCTATACTGCTGATCAGGGTCAACCTAGCATAGGTAACTTATCTTCTTAGAATTTCAACTTCTTCATGTCTAAATAGAAGGAAAATACACAAGATGCAGAGTTGTGGGGATTAAATACGCTGTCAACTTACCTAAAAAGCCTAGCACAGAGTAGGTGCTCAGTGATTATCACCATCGCCATCCTTCACCTTCCTCACTGCTTATTCTAGTCGGTAATGTCTGTGACATCACTAGATTCTAAACATTGGGGGTAAGCACCCTTGCCTAATTGACCTTTATCTCTCCCTCCTTAAGCCTAAGAATGCACACTAATACAAGTCCTATTTTGCTCTCTTGACTCTTGCAGGTCCTAAAAATCTATTTCAAACTGTGTCCCCTTCTAGCGCCAGAAAAAGGAACTACAACCAAGGGGTGCAGCAGAGCAGCGGAGTCAAGTCTGCGCGTTTTAGAACCTTCCTTGCTCTTCCCATACGCGGGCGGAAGGACTCCTTTGCTCTTGCCTACTGCTAAAGCTACTAATAAAGTTTGATTTGAATAAATGAGCGTCCAGGACCGGCTCTCCTCGCAAGAGCTTCTTCCGCCCGTAAAGGATTTCAAGAGGTGGGGCGAAATGTGAGGGGCGGGACCGGATGTGAGGTCACTCTCCCCGAGGTGAAAGGTTAGCGGAAGTGCCCTTTCTTCCTTTCTGCTGTAGGCTCGGGAGGCTTGTGTCGGTGAGTAAAACGTTGTGGAGGATGTTCCAATCCGCTGCCATCCGCGGCCTGGGGGTCGAGTTGCGGGGTGGCGCCGGCCGCTTTCTGTTGCCTGGTCACTGGCGACTTCGTAGCTGTCCTGTCCTGTGATCAGGGGCCCGCGGGCGGCCTGGGCTGAGACCGTGAACGCCGCCTTGGTTTCCGGGCCCACATTCTCGGCTTGCGGGTTTCTGAACGGCCCCTTTTCCTTCCTCTGCAGAGATGGGCAAATTCATGAAACCCGGGAAGGTGGTGCTGGTCCTGGCCGGACGCTACTCCGGACGCAAGGCGGTCATCGTGAAGGTACCCGCCTCGCGAGCCTCTGCGCGCCTGCGTCCCGGGAACGGGGCTGGTGTCGGAGGGCCCGCAAGCGTGGAAGTCCAGAGCTAGCTTGGCATTGGAAACTGAGCGTAGCGGGTGGAAGTGAAAGCATAAGGGCTTTTGAGAGAGGAAGGTGCAAAATAAAAACAGATGGGAGTTGAATTGGGCGCCTAACATAGGATGGTTGTCTACTAAAGAGGCTTTAAAAAATAATAATGCTTTGGGGGGGAGGGGGGATGGGCATGGAGGAGGGCACTTTGGGGATGAGCACTGAGTGTTATGTAGAAACTAATTTGACAATAAACTATTTGTAAAAAAAAATAATAATAATAATAATAATGCTCAGCATTTATCGAACGCTCGCTTGGTGTCTGGCACTGCTTTCCAAGCGGTATCATGCCCGCTTCTTGAGGTAACCGTGAGGGAATCCTTTCTACTGCTGATATCTAGAGACGTTAAGTAATTCACCTGAAAGGAAACGTTAAGTGCTGTAGCTGGGATGCTGTAAAATGAGGAGAAACTGTTTCTAGTCGATGATCACTTGGCATATTCTAGCCCTTCACTCTGTCTTCTGCCTGCATTTTGTGGCCTCTTGTGGGATTTTCCTAAGCTCTGGCCACACACTTGCGTTTGGTTGTTGTGGGACCACTTGGGGCACCTGTGTTTCCCTTCCCCCATCCGTCTGGAGTTAGACCATCAACTAGCCGGGCAATTGTAGAAGAAGCTAAGAGATGTAAAGGCCTAAGAACCAGTGCTTGATAGAAAGCAAACACGCAGTAAATGCTAATAATTGTTATTTTTATTATCTCCCACAAGCCTTTCCAGATCCTTGTGGGAATGAATGTGACAGCCCTATTACTGTCTGGGCATCTAGCGTGGCACTCAGAAGGTCTGCTTTGCGCAGTTTTTCCAGTAGTGGGTCTCAGATTGGGAGCCGGGGTATTGATACCTGTCCTGCATTTAGCACAGCACCTTGAATAGGCCCTCAGTTAGTAACAATTGATTCCTGCCTGTTCAGAACATTGATGATGGCACCTCAGACCGTCCCTACAGCCATGCTCTGGTCGCTGGAATTGACCGCTATCCCCGCAAAGTGACAGCTGCCATGGGCAAGAAGAAAATCGCCAAAAGGTCAAAGATCAAGTCTTTTGTGAAAGTTTATAACTACAATCACCTCATGCCCACAAGGTGAGCCTATCAACAATGGTTATGAAAGTGACTTTCTTTTCGCCCCTCTCTGCCCTGCTGAATAAGGAGACAGCTTTCAACTTTGCAGCCATTCCAGTGTGGGGAAGAGACATTTACATGTACGACTTACAAAGTGGTCGTGGTTTCAAGTATTGCCTCATTTTATTTTTTTTAAGGTTTATTTTTTAAAATACTTTTTTATGTTTTTTTTTTTAATTGAGACAGAAACAAAGCATGGGTGGGGGAGGGGCAGAGAGAAAGGGAGACATGGAATCCAAAAGGGAGACATGACAGCTCTGAGCTGTCAGCACAGAGCCCAGTGTAGAGCTCGGACCCACGAACTGCAAGATCCTGACCTGAGCCAAAGTCGGATGCTCAACCAACTGAGCCACCCAGGCACCCCTCCAGTGTTGCCTCTTTAATTCATCATGGAGCTGTATTCTGTCATTTTCTGTGATGACTTCCCTGACTTGGCCGAGCAGGATTGAAAAATCTCTTCCAAGCTTGCTCTTGATCTATCTCCTCACCTGGAAATTCTAGATGTGTTGGGTAAAGATTGCTTCATTTGTTTGCAATCACGGTAAATACAGGCACAGAGTCTGACCTCCTCTCTTCCACTATTCCACTTTCAAGGATAATTTTTATAGGTTTTCAAAAATTGTTGATAAAGGAAAGCAAGCCTCCCCTCAACTAATTCCTCTCAGTTTTCAAGTCCCTAAGTTCCTGGCCTTTCACAGTATTGGGTGTCATTCACACTGTCTTGGTGTATAGGTTTTAAGGAAGTAAACATTTGAGAGTCTTGAATAATAATTGCCAAAACCCAGCAGTGTGTGCCTTACAGTTTGCTCCTGGGGACTGTGTGTTTACCCTTAATTTGTTGTGTTTTTTATTATTATTATTTTTGAGAGAGGGATAGAGACGGCATGAGCAGGGCAGGGTCAGAGAGAGAGGGAGACACAGAATCTGAAGCAGGCTCCAGGCTCTGAGCTGTCAGCACAGAGTCCGATGCGGGGCTGGAACCCATGAACCTTGAGATCATGACCTGAGCCAAAGCCGGATGCTTAACCAACTGAGCCACCCAGGCGCGTGCCCCCTCCTTAATTTGTTGTCTTAAAAGTTCTCAGGTGCTGGGAAACAATGAGACCTCAGTAACTAGTCACCCAGCTTTCGCATTCTCATAATGAGGCTGACTTCCCCGGGCACAACTTGAACACCACTAAATAAAATAGCTCCAAAATGAAAGCTGACCGACAACCATGGTTATAGTGAAGAAGATTTAATAAAATTGACAGTCCTTAGCCAAAAAAAAAAAAATAGTCACTGTGGAAAGTTGAGAATGAAATGTGAAGTATTTTAATGGCTTGAGTCTTTTTTTGTTGTCTTTGTTTTGACAGAGACAGGGAGTGAGTAGGGGAGGGGCAGAGAGGGAGACACAGAATCTGAGGCAGGCTCTAGGCTCTGAGCTGTCAGCACAGAGCCCGACGTGGGGCTCGAACCCACAGACTCTGACATCGTGACCTGAGCCGAAGTTGGATGCTTAACTGACTGAGCCAACCTGGCGCCCCTGCTTGAGTCTCTTTAAATTGGCAGTTTTTAAAAAGTATCATCAGGACTTTGGCACAGCTTTTGCGGATTGCTTGTGTAGAGACAGACCCTGCCACCCCAATGTCCCAGGAGTGCTTGGGCTGCGTGAAGGCCCTGGCCGCGTGTGGGCTGATCTTCCCTCCCCACTGTTGTCCCCAGGTACTCTGTGGATATCCCCTTGGACAAAACTGTCGTCAACAAGGATGTCTTCAGAGATCCTGCTCTTAAACGCAAGGCCCGGCGAGAGGCCAAGGTCAAGTTTGAGGAGAGGTAAATCGCTTTGGTAGTGGATGTTGCAGTATGGTACCCCTGTCCTTCATGAAGGGAATTTAGTTTCACTGTTCTCATTGGTGTCCTTTTTTTCTCTCTAGGTACAAGACCGGCAAGAACAAATGGTTCTTCCAGAAGTTGCGGTTTTAAATCTGTTTTGTTTCAGTCATTAAAAATACAAAAAAAAAAAAATCTTGTCTGCCTGTGGTGTGTATTATTAGACTAGGAAAAAAGAACATTCATATGAGACAGTGGGTGAGAGGAGAGGCTGTGGGAAAGTATATAAAATAATGCCTTTGTGAGACTTGGACTACTTCTCTCCTCCGCCTGATAATCCTTTAATCATCTACCCCTCAGTGGGTAGGCGTGAGCTACTGAATGGTTTCCCAAAAAAGACTCCTGATGTGTAGGTGCAGAGTTTAGCATCCTGGCTTCAACCTGTTCCCTTCCTAGAGAACCTGGGCCACTCTCCTCCCTGCCCCCTCCACTGTGAACACCCCCAGGCCACTCTCAGTGGGCACTCACCTCAGGTTCTCAGACCAACCACAAGGTACTGAAGTCCCACCCTGAGATGCAGTAGGTTAGTATTTCTAGCAGGTTGTCCGGTGACCCCGGTGCTGCCGTGATGAGGCCTGCACTAGAGAACAGCTCAGATGATCGGGGTGGGGACTAATGAAGGCCTGACCCCTAGTTCTAGGGTCATTCCTACTGAGATTAGAAGAGGTCCTCAAATGGCCTGACTAGCAGAGACCAGCAAGAAAAAGTGTGGTTCACGGGTCTTGGGCATAGGTAGGTCCCCACAGTGGCAGGAAAGGTATTTGGTCATTTTATTTGCCATTTTACGTTTCGTTGGACAGTCCGTGTGACCCTGTTTTACTGGTAAAATAGGCTCTCCATTTGAATTGGTTCTCTGTCACCAGTTGGAAGTAGGGTTCAAATGCCTATTTGCCAAGCCTTGTACTTGGCACGCAGCCACCTGGGATATAGGGGAAGAGACTGAGCGGGGCTGGGTCTATAAATTACTCTGGAACAATCATGAGTTAGATAATAGGAAACATTGTGCACTGAGTCCTGTGTACTTTCATTTGATTCCTCACCCACCATACTTACATGGAGCTTCTCTCTTCAGACCCCTCTGGCATGCGTGCTCAGTTCAAATGGAACTGAATTTAAACCCTGCCCCTAAAACTTCCCAAGTTCTTTCTACTCCACCTGCAAGGCTCAAGTTCAAATACTGTACCATCCAGGTTTGGATACATGCTTCCTAGGAGTAGGTCGTCAAGCAAGTTTCTGCCTCAGAAGTGTACAAGCTCATCTGTCAAATGGCAAAAATGGAACCAACTTTGTGGGGTTGTTTTAAAAGATTAAGTTAGTTCATGTAAAGCAGATCCAGTATTGGGCACAAACAGCTCCCAACAAAATGCTATCTTTCAGTACAGCTCTTGTGAATCTGGTGGAGAGGCTTTAACCCTCGTGGTTGCCTTTCTCATGCAATTAATTTTAACTAGTCTGTATGTGCCTGGCATCTTTCTAGGCTCCAGGGAAATAAGACAAAATTGTATCCACAGGCTTGTGCTGGGAATGAGTGGTAGATTGGGCCCCACATCTAGCCTCCCCTGAGGCCTCCTATCTGGGTAAAGTCAACTTCCGAGAGGAGAAAGGCTCCTCCCAGGGGTGGGGAAACCAGCTGGGGGCGTGTGAACATCTAACAGGCAGGGATTTTGGTGAAATGAAAGTGGAAGCAAAGAGCCTGCCGGGTCTACATCAGGAGTGTACTTCAGGTCCGGCTTAGAGGAGACTAAAGCCTGTCAGAAGGTACAAGCAAGAGTTTAGTCACTGGACACTGCCACTTTGTGCCCAGCTCTGAAGCCTCAGCTCTTGCCGCCCGGACCTCAGGCCCATGTCAGTGACCCATGATGCCGTAAGTGAGGAGGGGAGTGTTGGAGGGAAGGGGGAGAAGCAGAAGAGCATTCCTCTTGGCTGGAAATCTGCAGGTATCTCAGGGTCTGGTGGCCAAGCCCCTCCCTGCCCAGCTCTTAGACTTGCTGCAGGTCTGGGGAGAAGCACGGGTGGGATTACCCTAACCCACTGCCTCAAAGACTGTTCTGTAACCTGCACCTCAGGAGCGCGTGCATTCCGTGTGTGAACGTGCATTTTCCTGAGAGAGAATCCGTAGTTCTCATTAGATACTCGAAGGGTTCTAGGACCCAAAAAGTGTAAGACTTGTTCACACCCTTATCTCCTGAGATCTTCTTGCCCAACAGGCTTCCCCTCATATTTCATCTTAGAGTTGAACTAGATAGTCCCTCGCCTTATTGTTCATTTCAGCTGAACCTTAGGGCCCTCTTCCAGGCCACAGGGAGACATGTCCCTCCTCTGAGAGCTCAGCTTCCCACCATGTGCTGTGCTCCTCCCTTTCCTGACCTGTGAATAATCCTACTCTTGCTAGACGGAGCCTGGTCCCTGTCCAGCCTGTTCACTGATCCCTAGACATGCCAGCACTGTGCCTGGCATGCACTCAGCACTCAATAAACAGCCGCTGAATGAATGAAGCCCCTCCCCTCTCCAGTTTCTTCCGTTTCCCCCTTCCTGATACTACCCCATCTGTTATAAAGACTCAGATGTCTTGCTTGGGAATTTCTCACTAGCCCCTCACATGTAGTAAGAAAGATCACAGGCTCAGGGCCGGCTGAGTCGGTGGAGCATGCAACTCTTAATCCCAGGGTTGTAAATTTGAGCCCCATGTCGGGTGTAGAGATTACTTTAAAAAAAAAAAATCTTTAAAGAAGCACCTGAATGTCTCAGGCATAGTTGGTTAAGCGTCCAACTCTGGACTTCAGCTGAGGTCATGATCTCACGGTTCATGAGTTCAAGCCCTGCATCAGGCTCTGCACTGACAGGACAGAGCCTGCTTGGGATTCTCTCTCTCCCCACCTCTCTCTCTGCCCCTACCCCACAAATAAATAAATAAACTTTAAAATAAAATACAATCTTTTTTTAAATGTTTTATTTATTTCTGAGAGAGAAAATTTATTTCTGCATGAGCAGGGGAGGGTCAGAGAGAGAGGGAGACAAAGATTGTGAAGCAGGCTCCAGGCTCTGAGCTAGCTGTCAGCACAGAGCCCAATGCGGGACTCGAACCCAGGAGCCATGAGGTCATGACATGAGCTGAAGTCGGACGCTTAGACGACTGAGCTACCCAGGCACCCCGATAAAATGCAATCTTAAAAGAAAGATCACAGGCTCTAGAGCCTGCCTATATGATTGCAAATCCTGGTTCCTCCAATTGTGTAACCCTGGGCAGTTAGTTAGCTGCTCTAAAATGTATAGTCTAAGCTCCATTTCCTCATCTATACAATGGGAATGATGGTAACACTTTCTCATAGGAACACCTACCTGCAAGAATTAAAGCAGACACAGGCACCCGGCTGGCTCAGTCGGTATGGAGCATGCCGCTCTTGATCTCAGGGTCGTCTCAGGGCTGAAGCCCCATGTTGGGTGTAGAAACTACTTAAAAAAAAAAAAATTCAAGCAGATAATCTATAAATCAATACAGTAAAAACAGCATACTGGTTGGCACCTCCTAAATGTACAATATGTGTTTGTTATTCTCTCTTTTTAAAAATTTTTTAATGTTTATTCATTTTTGAGAGACAGAGCATGAGTGGGAGAGGGGCAGAGAGAGAGGGAGACACAGAATCCAAAGCAGGCTCCAGGCTCTGAGCTGTCAGCACAGAGCCTGACAAGGGGCTCAAACTCACAAACTGTGAGATCATGACCTGAACCGAAGTCAGACACTCAACTGACTGAGCCACCCAGGAGCCCCTTGTTATTCTTAATATTATTGCCAACCTTTCAGAACCTCAGTTCCCCAAGATTATCTTGATTTGCTTCCATTTCACTCCTACCCCTAAGATGGGTTCAGGAGACATTTTTTATGACTTTTTTTTTAGTTTATTAGTTTATTTTTATTTATTTTGAGAGAGAAAGAGAGGGCATACAAATGGGGGAGGAGGGCAGTCAGAGAGGGAGAGAGAATTCCAAGCAGGCCCCACACTTTCAGAGCAGAGTTCAATGTGGGGCTCGATCTCATGACCGTGAGATTATGACCTGAGCCAAAACAAGCAAGAGTCGGACACTTACCCAATTGAGCCCCCAGGCGCCCTTATGACTTTTTTTTAATGTTGATTTATTTTTGAGAGAAGAGTGTGGGGGGTGGGGAGCAGAGGACAGAAGATCTGAAGCAGACTCCCTGATGACAGCAGCGAGCTGACACGGGGCTCTAATCACAAACTGCGAGATCATCACCTGAGCCAAAGTCCAATGCTCAAGTGACTGAGCCACCCAGGCACCGCTCACAAAACTTTTTTTATTATTTTAACATTTATTTATTTTTGAGAGACAGAGTGCAATGGGGGAGGGGCAGAGAAAGAGGGAGATACAGAATATGAAGCAGGCTCCAGGCTCTGAGCTATCAGAACAGAGCCTGACACGGGGCTTGAACCCATGAACCATGAGATCTCGACCTGAGCTGAAGTCAGACATTTACCTGACTGAGCCACCCAGGTGCCCCAAACTTTTTTTTTAATGTTTTTATTTATTTCTAGGAGAGAGAGAGAGAGACAGCATGAGCAGGGGAGGGTCAGAGAGAGAGGGAGTAACAGACTCTGAAACAGGCTCCAGGCTCTGAGCCGGCAGTCAGCACAGAACCCGACGCGGGGCTCGAACCCACGAACCGCGAGATCATGACCTAAGCGAAAGTCGGACACTTAACCGACTAAGCCACCCAGGCGCCCCAACTTTTTTTTTTAATGTTTACTCATTTTTGAGAGAGAAAGAGCGTGAGCAGGGGAGGGGCAGAGAGAGAGGGAGACCTAGAATCTGAAGCAGGCTCCAGGCTCTGAGCTGTCAGCACAGAACCTGATGCGGGGCTTGAATCCACTAACTGTGAGATCGTGACCTGAGCCGAAGTCAGACGTTTAACCAACTGAGCCACCCAGGTGCCCCTGAAATGAAACTTTTTAAATCAACAGAATAGGGATCACACTTTCTGTACAGCTTTATATTTTGCTTTTTTAGCTTCTTTTGAGTATTTTTTCATATCGTTAAATGTTCTTCAATGTCTTCTAATTGCTACCTAATATGTTTATTTAGCTATTCCTCTATTTTTGGACATGTAGATTTATTTTTGTCTTTTTTGTGGGGGCTTTTTTTTTTTGGCTTTTTTCTTTTTTTTCTTTAAATTTTTTTTTTTTAATGTTTTATTTCTAGGAGAGAGAGAGAGACAGCGTGAGCAGGGGAGGGTCAGAGAGAGAGGGAGTCACAGATTGAAACAGGCTCCAGGCTCTGAGCCGGCAGTCAGCACAGAGCCCGACACGGGGCTCGAACCCACGAACCGCGAGATCATGACCTAAGTGAAAGTCGGACGCTTAACCGACTAAGCCACCCAGGCGCCCCTGGCTTTTTTCTTTTAATGTAAGCTCTACCCAACATGGGTCTGAGTCTCAGACCCTGAGATCAAGAGTCACATGCTCTCCTGACTGAGCCAGATGGGCACCTCTCTTGGGCTGAGTTTTGTTTGTTTGTTTTTTAATGTTTATTTTTGAGAGAGAGTGTGTGAGTGGGGAGGGTCAGAGAGAAAGGGGGACAGAGGATCCAAAGCAAGCTCTGTGCTGAAAGCAGAGAGCCCCAGTTTTGGGGCTTGAACTCATGAACAGTGAGATCAGGACCTGAGTCAAAGTTGGACGCTCAACCGAGACACCCCCAAGGTTACATTCTTAAAGCTCTGTCCCTCAAAGAGCTCTTCCTTCCTTTTGGCTTCTTCCATCACCACATGCTGCTCCAGCCCAGAGTCATTTCCACCAAGTCCTGTCCCTGAGCATGTGTGTCTTCATTGGCCTCAAGTTTGACTTGCTTTGGCCCATTAATTAACCCTGACAAACCTCAGGTTCCTCATGTATAAAATGAGGATTCCGAAAATAGAAAACATTTGACATAGCACTCATCGTGTCCCAGACACCATTGTTCCCAACAAAATTATAGGTGGAAATTGCTATTTTGTCCATTTTACAGATGAGGAAATCAGGGCACAGAGAGCTAAATAACTTGTTCATTGTCTTGCAGTACTAAAAGGAGCTGGATGTAAGCCTCCGAGGTTTGGCCCCAGAGTCTGTGTTCTTTTTTTTTTTTTTAATGTTTGTTTATTTTTGAGAGAAAGAGAGCCAGGAGGGGAAAGGCAGAGAGAGAGGAAGAGAGAATCCCAAGCAGGTTCCATGCCATCAGCACAGAACCCGATGTGGGGCTCGAACCCACAAACTGTGAGATGGTGACCTGAGCTGAAACTGAGTCGGATGCTTAACCGACTGAACCACCCAAGTGCCCCCAGCTTGTGTTGTTCACCGTTTTGCTGAACAGCCTCCCAATACCCTCTGATGGACATAGGCGGCAGGAGATATTATCTTATGGGGTGGTTAGGTTGTACATTTCCCAGGTAAGGCAGAAGAATGTCGGTGGTCAAAATTAACCTTAAATCATTAACTCACCCTGCAGTATCCAGAACTTATAGCCTCTCAATGAGCTCAATGTACAATGGATTCTGATTTTTTTCATTAAGCACCAGATGCACAATGGCTTGCATTTAGGAGACCATGTTATCATGTCACACAAATAGTAGCATGTATAGTTGAATTCATGTAAGTGACTACAGTCAGTCCGTGTTGTCCTTAAGAAGGTCCTAGAAGAGAGAAGTTTCCGTTGGGAGTTGGAGACAGGAGGAGGTTTTGTGATACTTAAATGAGATGGAGTCCAACTGTGCCGGGCACCTAGTGGGTCCCCAATAACCACTGGCTCTCTTCCCTGGCCTGCTGGGGCAGTGGATTCTACCAAATTCTTTTTTTTTTTTTAATTTTTAAAAATGTTTTATTTATTTTTGAGAGAGAGAGAGAGAGAGAGAGACGGCATGAACAGGGGAGGGTCACAGAGAGAGGGACACAGAATGTGAAGCAGGCTCCAGGCTCTGAGCTAGCTGTCAGCACAGAGCCCTACATGGGGCTCAAACCCTAAAAACCGTGAGATCATGACCTGAGCCGAAGTCGGATGCTTAACTGACTGAGCCACCCAGGTGCCCCTGATTCTACCAAATTCTTGACACCCAGGTCTACAACCTTGGCATTGTGTCTCCAGTTTGTCCATTCTGTCTCCTTAATATAAACACTCACAGTGTCCAGGGGCTTCATGAAATGTGCTCACCCATGCGTGCCCATTGCCAGGGTCCTGCTCAGCTTATCACATGAGGCGAAATTAGAACCTCCGAGTCTCACTCCCCAGTTCCCACTGCTCCAGCTCATCCTGCCATGGCTGCCAAGTTGCTCTCTTATATACCATGTCCACCACCTCGCCCCCCCTCAGAAATCTTCACTAGTTCTCCATCTCCTACTGGTAGTAGATCTGAACTCCCCTGCTCCAATGGTTCTTTTATTTATTTATTTTTTTAATGTTTTATTTATTTCTAGGAGAGAGAGAGACAGCGTGAGCAGGGGAGGGTCAGAGAGAGAGGGAGTCACAGACTCTGAAACAGGCTCCAGGCTCTGAGCTGGCAGTCAGCACACAGCCCGACGCGGGGCTCGAACCCACGAACCACGAGATCATGACCTAAGCGAAAGTCGGACGCTTAACTGACTAAGCCACCCAGGCGTCCCGCCAATGGTTCTTTTAAAAACTCGAGGACCGCTCAGGTCATGATCTCACAATTCATGGGATCAAACCCAGGAGTGGGGCTCTTCACTGATCGCATGGAGCCTGCTTGGGATTCTCTCTTCTCTCCCTCTCTCTTTCTGCCCTCCCCTGCTCATGCACCCGCACTCACACACACACACACACACACTCTCTCTCTCTCTCTCTCTCTCAAAATAAATAAACATTAAAAAAAGCCTCTATATTGGGGCACCTGGGTGGCTCATTCAGTTGAACGTCTGTCTTCCACTCAGGTCATGATCTCGCAGTCCATGAGTTTGAGGACCACGTCGGGCTCTGCTGACACCCAGAGCCTGGAGTCTTCTTTGGATCCTGTGTCTCCTTTCTCTCTGCTTCTCCCCAGCTTGCACTCTGTCTCTCTCTTTCTCTCTCAAAAATAAATAAACATTAAACATCTTTAACTCTATTTTTATTAAGCTACTTATTTATTATTTTTTAAAGTTTATTTATTTACTTTGAGAGAGAGAGAAAGAGCCAGCAAGGGAAGAGCAGAGAGAGGGAGAGACAGAATCCCAAGCAGGCTCGTGCTACCAGAGCAAAGCCTGGTGTGAGATCATGACCTGAGTCAAAATCAAGTCAGATGCTAAACTGACTGAGCCACACCGGTGCCCTTTTTTAAAGCTATTTTATTTTATTATTTTTTTAATTTTTAAAGTTTATTTATTCTGAGAGAGAGAATGCCAAGTGGGGGGAGAGAGAGAGAGAATTCCAAGCAGTCTGCACTGTCAGCATGGAGCCCAATGAGAGGCTTAAATCCATGAAACTGTTAGATCATAACCTGAGCCAAAACCGACAGTTTTTGGATGCTTAACCAACTGAGCCACCCAGACACCACCCCTAAAAGCTATTTTATTAAATAGCATTGCCAATTACTAGATTTTCAAACAATTATAAATAATTAGATCAAGAGTTAAAGCAGAAGTAAAAAGAATGAACTTAGGACTGAATCATTTTCTTTTTAAATTTACTTTTTCTTATGTTTTTTTAAATTGAGCCATCTCTTTCAAATAAAAATTTGGGTTTTTAATTTTCCTTAAAAATGGGAAGATATGGGGGGGCACCTGGGTGGCTTAGTCGGTTGAGCATCTGACTTTGGCTCAGGTCATGATCTGACGTTCATGAGTTTGAGCCCCACATCAGGCTCCCTGCTGTCAGCCTGTCAGTGCAGAGCCTGCTTCAGAGTCTCTGTCCCCCTCTCTCTGCCTCCTCCTGCTTGTACTCTCTCCCAAAATAAATAAATAAATATATATTTTTTTAATGGGAAGATACAGGGCACATGGCTGGCTCAGTTGGTAGAGCACTTGACTCATGATTTTGGGGTTAAGTTCAAGCCCTATGTTGGGCATAGAGCTTACTTTAAAAAAAAAAAAAAAAAAGGAAGATACAGGATCCAGAAACCACATTTCCATGTGAGAACATATTGGTTGGATGGAGTTCCTGGGTGGCTCAGTTGGTTAAGTGTCTGACTCTCGGTTTGGGCTCAGGTCATGATGTCATGGTTTGTGGGCTCGAGCCCCACACTGGCCTCCACTCTGCTGGTGCAGAGCCTGCTTCAGATTCTCTCTCTCTGCCCTTCCCCCCTCCTGCACATGCTCTTGCTCTCTCAAAATAAAGAAATAAACTTAAAAAAAAGAAAAGAAAATCTTGGTTAGAGCTGAGAAGTTGCCACTTTTTTTTTTAATTTTTTTAATGTTTTATTTATTTCTAGGAGAGAGAGACAGCATCAGTAGGGGAGGGTCAGAGAGAGGGGGAGATACAGACTCTGAAATAGGCTCCAGGCTCTGAGCTGGCAGTCAGCACAGAGCCCAACGCGGGGCTCGAACCCACGAACTGCGAGATCATGACCTAAGCGAAAGTCGGACGCTTAACCGACTAAGCCACCCAGGCGCCCCGAGAAGTTGCCACTTTAGTGGGGGCATGCTGTCTCCAGTTTGTGAGTCCCTAGCACTCCCTACGGTCTACACTGGCTCCCTGGACTCATTGATGTCATCTAACTGGCCCTTAAATGTACCTTATTTGTAGATGTATAAAGAACGAAGTACCTTTCTCACTACTCATAAACCAGCATTATTTGGTCAAGTCCTAGTTTTTCTCTGCTTAAAATAGAGTGAACTCATGCCAAATGTCTTCAATGCCCCGGGTAATATCCTCCCATTCTGTCATTAATTCACTCCATTCGTTCATTCAGTCATTCATTCAACACACATTTACTGAATGCCTGTTTTGTGCCAGGGACTCTGCTGAACACTGGGGTACAAAGATGACTAGGGCAGAGTCCCTCCTTCCCCAGTGAGCTCGCACTTCTCTGAGCTGACCTTATTTATCAGGCTTCCCAACCACAGAGTGAACTCTGCCAGCTAACATCCACTCCAACCCACAAACAAAGGTGCATTTATTCGTATCCCTGGTGTCATTCCCTGCCCATGTTGTCACTCTCTGCCTCTGGACTTGCTCCAAATCACACCCAGCCTGAAAGGCTGCTCGGTGCAGTGGAAAGAATGGCAGTCAAGGGACAAGCTGGGAGATGGGGGGTAAATTACTCCCCGACTCTGTGCTTGGTATCTTCACTGTAAAGCACAGATTAGCAGTCTGGAGTCAGACTACAGAGGACCAAATGACTTCACTTAACCTCTCTGAGCTTCAGTTTTGTCATCTGTAAAATAAGGATAAGAGGGAATTTATTTCACAGGGTGGTTTCAAGAACTGAGCCATATAAATGCCATAAAAAGCTTAGCACAGGGCGCCTACATGGCTCAGTTGGTTGAGCATCCGACTCTTGATTTACTCTTGATTCCAGCTCAGGTCACGATCCCAGGGTCGTAGGATCGAGCCCCGCGTTGGACTCTGCTGAGCATGGAGCCTGCTTGAGATTTCTCTCTTCCTCTTCCCATCTCCTGCGTGCTCTCTCTCGCTAAAAAAAAAAAGAGAGAGAAAAGAAAAAACTTTTTTAATTAAAGCTTAGCAGAGTAAGTGCGCAGTAAATATTATAGTAAGTGCTCAGTAAATGTTAGCTGGGACACTTGGGTGGCTCAGTCGGCTGAGCATCCAACTCCAGCTCCAGTAATGATCTCACCGTTCGTGGGCTCGAGCCTCACATCGGACTTTGCACTGACAGCATGGAGCCTGCTTTGGATTCTCTGTTTCTCTCTCTGCCCCTCCCTCGTTCATGCTCTCTCTCCCTCTCTTTCTCTCTCTCAAAAACAAACATTTTTTTAAAAAGTTAGCAAATAGTATGACATTTTGCCCCTCTAAGACCCCACTCCTCCCAGAGGCCTCCCTAGTTATGTTAAGCCCTATGCAACTGTCCCTCCTCCATACTCCTGATGTCCTCCACAGTCAGTCATGTGAGGGTACCCTGTCTTGGGTACTGTTTTGTACAGACCCGAGGGCCAGCCTCTTGTCCCCCCTGCCCTGTGCCAGTGGCCAGCACCCCATGGCAGGAGCTCAGTGTCTGTTAAATGCAAGCTCTGGAACGAAGTTAAACGCTTCTGGAACGAAGCAGCTGTGGCTGCTGGGAGGGCTCCCCCTGCCCCTCCCCCAGCTGAGATGAGGCTGAGTCCTGAGGAGAGTGGACCAGAGCCAGCCGGGGCAGGGGGAGGGGGTTGGGCTGTTCCGGAGCTGAGCATCAGCTGTGAGAGTCCAGAATCGGGTCTCTATTCCCTGAGCTCATTGTCTGGGAAGGCAGATGAATGTCTGGTCTTCCCCCCCCACCCCCAACAATAGACCCTCCGTGGCCTTCGGGAGGAGCAGGCCAGACTAAAGAGGAGGCTGCAGGAGCTGCAGCAGCGGAGGAGGGAACTCAAGGGCTTCTCCCATCCGGAGGACCAGGTACGCTGGGAGAGGGGTGTGGCGCGGTAGAAAACACTAGTTTCTCTCCTGGCTCTGCCACTTCTTGCTGCATGACCTCCAGCATGCTACTTGAACTCTGTGCACCTGTCTTCCCATCTTTAAAACGGAGCTACCAACCTCGCAGGCTTGTGAGGACAAACTAACGTCTTGCGTGGCGAGTGCTCCTACAGGCTTGACCTACGATCATCCACCCATTTATCCAGCTCTCCTTTCAACAAGTGTACTCATCCCCGGCATCAATCTCATGGAACACTTTCGTCCGAGGGGCGGTGGGGCCTCTCCCACCCTTGAAGGCTGCATCCGCCTCCCCTCCCCCACCTCCAGGTCCCATTCCCAGTGCCCTTGGTCCCCATGGTGTTCCGAGGACACACTCAGCAGGGCACAGAAGTGCCCAAGTCTTCAGTTTCCAAACTGCGGATCCGCTACCCTCTGCCTGGAGGCTCTGCTTTGGTCACCTTCGATGACCCCAAGGGTGAGCTCTCGCAGAGGCCCCTGGGAGGGAGGCTGGGAGGCTTCCCGGTACTGACCCTGCCTCCCCGACCCAGTGGCCCAGAGGGTGCTACGACAAAAGGAGCATAAGATCGACATCGATGAGTGCCGGCTGCGGGTGCAAGTCCAGTCCTTGGAGCTGCCCATGGTGACCACCATGCAGGTGACAGAACCACAGCGTCCTGGGGCATGCAGGGGGACATGCACTGGGGCACGGGGGCTGGGGGGGGGCTATACCTCTCCTTCCTGTCTGTCCCTAGGTGTCCAGACACATAAGCAGGAGGAGTGTGCTGGTCACTGGGTTTCCTGCAGGGCTCGGGCTGAGTGAGGAGGTGCTGCTGGACAAGCTGGAGATCTTCTTTGGCAAGACCAGCAACGGGGGTGGCGATGTGGAGAGTCGGAAGCTGCTGCCAGGGGGTGCCGTGCTGGGTTTCACTAAGAATGCAGGTAAGGGCCCTACCGACGAGATTGGGGCTGATGCATCAGGCCACGGGGGAGAAGAGCCCTGGATGCAGAGGTCCATCACTTTCCGTCCCCGCAGTGGCCCAGCACCTGTGCCAGACTGGCCAGTTTACAGTGCCACTGGGCACAAAAAGCTTCCGTTTGAGAATCTCTCCCTTCCTAAGTGGGGAGATCCAGAAGGCGGAGGTAAGTGGGAAGGTGAATTGGTGGCTGGGCCGGGAACCTGTCTGCCTGCCAGAAACTTGCCTAAGAAAGGATCAGAGTCCCCAGACTCCACTGCCTTCCCCATTAAGAGCCAGCCTCTCAGGGCTCCCGGCCCTTCCCAGAACCCTGGGGGCACTCCCTGCCCCCAGTCCCTGACTCCCATGAGCCCTGCCCGTCTCCTGGCTCCTGTTCCAGATCGTGTTCCGGCCAGTGGCCCAGTCAGTGCTGGTGCTCAACATTCCTGACATACTGGACGGCCCGGAGCTGCAGGACATCCTGGAGGTCTACTTCCAGAAGCCCTCCCATGGAGGTGGGGAGGTGGAGGCCCTGACAGCCGTGCCCCCGGGCCAGCGGGGCCTGGTGGTCTTCACCAGCACGGCGGGCTAAGAGCCTGCCCTTCTCATCCCCTCACCTGCACCCCTGCCAAGCCTCTCGAACCAGGCTGGAGGTGGGTGCACAGGTGTGAGAGAGGGCGCCATCAACAGCGGCTGGGATTATGGCTTGTGAAATGCGTCCCAAGAACAATAAAAGTGGTGTGACCATCTTCTCATTTCATTTCCTGAAAGGAAACCTGATGTGAGCACGGAGGAGCCCTAACCTTCCAGGAGCCCACCTTCCCCTCCACTCTCAGAGGCAGCATCCAGGACCCAGGGTTTGGCTTTTTATTGACACAAACACAAAGGCAGCTTCGGTAACGGCAATGGGGTGGGGTACACAAAAGCAGAAATCGCCCTTCACAAGTTTAGGCCTCATTTAGATACTGAAGAGGCAGAGCCCCTACCCCCACCTCCCGCTGGCAATAGCTGGGCAGTAACCTTCCCTAATTCCGTATCAGGGAGCAGAGGGAGGCGTACCCCCGCACCAGGAAGTCCCCACTTTGGTTCCGGGTGGCCCAGGTCCTCGCCACCCCCCTCCTTATTCCCCTGTTCCATCTCCCCACCCATGTAAACAAAGTTTGGGGCTGAGTTTGAAAAGCTGCCCTCCTGCTCTGAGAAGGCAGTGGGCCTCCCTTGGACGACACGGGAAATGTGCTTCGATTTTGACTTTGGTCCCAGAACAAGAAACAGATGGCATTGCCTCTCAGAGCTCTGGCTGGTAAATGCCACACTTATCTGCGAGGCTGAGAACGCCGCCCCGCCTTTTTCTCCTCTACCACGCAGAGAGAAATGACAGCCCCATAGACGGAACACGGCACAGACCCGGGGAGGTTAGGGGCTGCCCCCCCCTCCCCCAGCATGCGCACACAGATTTTTGGCAGTGTTGTGGGACAGAGAGGCAGAAAGCCTACCTCCACCAGAACGAGGAAGGCACCGGGGAGTACAGGGGCGGAGGAGGAGGTGTGAGACGGGGACCCCCCCACCCACTCAGACGCACAAGCACAGGTTTTCCGTTGCTAAGGCACTGAGAACAAATCCACTAGAACTCAGTGAAGGGGGGCGGTGGGGCTCTGTGTCCCTCCCACAGAGTCAGGACCTAGGGAAGCAGGTCAGATTCCCACCCGTGTTGTAAGAGGCAGCCTTGGTTAAGAGTGGCAGAAAACCCGGAGGTGGAAGAAGCCCAGCTGTGCTCAAGAAGATGGGGACCAGAGGACAAGGCCATGCAACGAGGGAACAACAGAGTTCAGAAGTGGGCGCCTGCTGGCCTGGGCTGAAGGGACACGAGGGCGAGACAGGGACATGCTGGAATCACACGGATTGGCCCCATATCCTGAGCTGACATTTCGATTCTTTGGGGGCGGGGGTGTGTGGGGCAGGGGCAGGAGGGGAGATGAGACAGAGGTGGAAGCACACAGAACTGGACGGAAAAGGACTGGCTAACCTTGGCACAAAAGCAGCACAGCAGGCCCAGGGAAAGGGTGGGGGCAGGAAGCAGCCGGCCTCCCTCTGACCCTCCCTGTCCCCTTGGCAGGGCCCAGACATCCAAGTGGTCACTTCCCAACCTCTTCAGAGGGCAGGAAGGGGGGAGGGGGCCCTGCCTAAGGAGAAAGAACAGGGCAGGGGAGAGGTCATCACCACGGAGACCGTCGGGGGCGAGTGGGCAGAGAGCGTTATAAGGAGGACGAAACGTAAGTCTGGTGACCAACACGCTGTGGCTCCCTAGCTTCTCTCTTCCCAGGTCCCGAGGGTCCGCCAGCCCCGGCCTAGTTCTCCTTCTCCGGTCCAGGCACCAGGATGACTTTGCCCACGTTCTTCTTCTCCTGCATCTGCCTCATGGCATCCGCCACCTGCACAGGAAGACAAGACTCTGCTCCCAGCGCCATCTGGCCCCTCGGGAGAGCCAGCCTAAAGGAGTCAGCCCTCCCCTTGCCAGGAATCCTACCCCTGGGGCCCCAGGCTTCAGGGGCCCTCCTGTGCCCTCCCGCCCCCCCACCCTGCATAGCCATCACACTCACCTTCTCAAAGGGCCACACAGAGTCAATGTGGGGTTTGATGCGGCCTTGGTTGTACAGAGCCAGGAGGCGGGCCACCACGCCACTGACTAGCTCCACCTCGCTCTCCAGGTAGCCCAGGTGGAAGCCGCACACCGCGCGGTTGGCTGGCAGCAGCTGCAACGCGGTCACGCTAAACTGGTTCCACCAAGTGCGTGCCAGGGCCATCAGGTTCCGCTTGGGGCCTGTCAGCAGGTTGGCCATTCCTGAGGGACGAGGAGACGTGGCCTGTGAATCCAGGTGCTGGGCACATCCCTGCCCAAATCCATGCTCATCCGCCCCTTCTGGGCCTCTTACAATCACCCACAGCAGTGCCTGGGAGTGACGAGATAAGCCCCCGCCTGCTGGCTGCCAGGCCCAGACGGATCCCAGCTGACTCAAAACTTGCCCGAATCTTTATTTATTTGTTGATTTTTTTTGTGCGTGAAATAGTTTTTCTTTCTTTCTTTCTTTCTTTTTTTAACTTACTTTGGAGAGAGAGATAAAAAGAGTGTGAGCTGGGGAGGGGCAGAAAGAGAGGGAGACACAGAATCTGAAGCAGGCTCTAAGCTCTGAGCTGTCAGGACATATCCCAACGCAGGGCTCGAAATCATGACCTGTGAGATCATGACTTGAGCTGAAGTTGGACACTGAACTGACTGAGCCACCCAGGCTCCCCATGTGTGAAATCGCTTTTCAAATGAAAATACAAGCCTGACCAAGAAGCCCAGGAAGGTAGCACAAAGGAAGGCAGGCTGATTGATTTTGCATCTGGAAAAATCCCCAAATAGGAGCACAGAAAGAACGCACAATTCACTGTGACTCGTAGGAAAAGTAGTGAACGAGAACGAGAACGACAGTAGATGTCCCCCCAAAGGCAGCAATCTGAATGCATCACCCAGGCCAGCCCCTAACCCGAGTCCCTGGGCCCCTGCATCCTACCCTTCAGACCCACCCTGCTTCCCCCCTCCAGCCCCAGCCCACTAACTCACCATAGATGACCACTTTGCCCATGGGTTTGAGGAGGTTGTAGCCCTTGGCAGTATCTGACCCACCCAGAGGGTCCATGACGATGTCCACTCCTGTCACAGAGCATGGGGGCCCAGGGACAGCATTAGGGTCCATAGATCTGGAGTGCCGCATCCCTGTCCTTGCCATCCTGCCCCTGCCCATACCCATACCCCGATCCCACCTTTGGGGGAGACCTTCTTGATCTCATCCACATAGTCGGTCGTATGGTAGTCGATGGGGTGTGTGACCCCGTTCTCCTTCAGCAGCTCGTGCTTGCTGGCCGAAGCCGTTCCAAACACTGTCACGTTCTCCACTGTGCGGCACAGCTGCACGGCGGCCATACCCACACCCCCTGCAGCAAGACACTCTCATAAGGAGGGGATGTGGAGTCACCCCGCCACCGCTCTCTATTCTTGCCTCTCAAGGACTCTGCTCGTCACCTTCATTTTGCCTAGGCCCATTTTGAGGCTTTCTCTCCTCATAACCATGTCCAATTTCCATGATTGAGAATTGGGGGGAGGGTAGCTGGCAAAGGAGGGGGTGCTGGGTGAGGGCACGTTGCTATGGATAGCACACCAGGCTGGACCTGATGCCTGAATGTTGCCACGGCAACAATACTGCAGAGGCCTCTGGGAGCCATAGGCCGAGGCAGCCTGGTGTTGCCATGACAACCGTCCAGCCGGGCTGCAGGGAAGGGGCCCGAAGGACATCTGGGTGGGGTAAGGAGGAGGGGAGAAAGGGAGGGGGCCTGTCACCTGCAGCCATGTGTACCAAGACGCTGTGGCCAGGCCGTAGGTTGCCGAAGTCAAAGAGGACCATGTAGGCTGTGATGTAATTGACCAGCAAGGCAGCAGCTTCCTCAAAGGTCATGGACTCAGGCATCTGGAAGGTCTGGGCCGAGGGCACAGTCACCTCCTCCTGCCACATGCCTGACCGGATCAACACCATCACCCGGTCCCCCACCTTGAAGAATGGAAGAAGAGCATCATTCAGTCCCTCGCTCCTTCACCCACTGGTGATTTATCACCTGCTACGTACAAGGTCCTCTTCCTGGCAATGAAGTAGAGATAGAAGCAGCCACGGTAGTCATGGTAATAGTAATAGTAATAATACCATCAAAAACAGTACTAACTTACCTTTATTGAGTGCTTATTAAGGGCCAGGACCTATTATAAGTATTGTAAGTCTATTATAAATTTTTTTAATGCTTATTTTTGAGAGAGAGAGAAATAGAATGTGAGTGGGGGAAAGGTATCCAGAGAGGGAGACTTAGAATATGAAGCAGGATCCAAGCTCTGAGCTGTCAGCACAGAGCCTGACATGGGGCTCAAACTCGTGAACCGTGAGATCATGACCTGAGCCGACGCTGGACACTGAATGGACTGAGCCACCCAGGTGCCCCTAAGTGCTATAAGTCTATTATTATATAAATGCTCAATTAATCCTTACCAGCTCTATCCTTATCTCCACTTTACAGATCTTAAACTTCACTATTGTGTAAGATCCCTGAATGCCAGAAGCTTACAGTCAGGGCAGTTTGAAGTATTGTTAAAGAGATCAAACTGTTTCGGTTAAAGAAAGATGGGCTCTGCTGTTTACCGAACAGTGTGGACCTTGGGCAAATAAGATTTATTTAACCTTTTTGAGCCCCAGTTTTCCTGTCTGTAAAACAGGGTAGCTATGATGATTAAGTGGCAAAAAAAAAAATCACTTGGTAATTTTTAGCCTGGTGTCTGGCACATAGGAAGCAGTTCGTAGTATGAAGTAATAAGAATGATAAAGTGCCGCTAAAGATCTCTGAGCAGCAAGGGCTGGGTGCAATCACCTCCTGAGAAGCATTTGAGTCAGTACTGGGGGCCTAGAAAACACCTTCACTCAGAGTCAGGGGGAGGGGTGATGGGCAAGGACAGCCACACAACCCTATCCACCAGGAAGAAGCATCCCTCGGCCCCCACTCTCTCAGCCACCAGCACAAGAGCCTCATTGCAGGAGGGAAAGGGGGCAAAGAAAACCGAATCTCTCCCTCCAGCTTAGCATCTGGGGGCAAGAGGAAGGCAGAGGGAAAGCAGCAATCTCAGGAGAAAGACAGGCCTCTCCTCACTCTCTGAAGCCCCAGGAGAGGGAAGTGTGGGTGCTATTCCAGGACAATCTGGGTCTCTGTTGGTCCCTGCCAGGAATGATGGGAGTTCTGTATATTAAGGAGGACTTGGGATGCATGGGAAGAGGGGATGGGACTCCCACACACACCCCTTTTCATGTCCCCGCATTCCACTGACAACGAGGATGCAGGCTGAGATCTTTCCTTGCAAGCATTGGCCTGAGACGAGGTCTGGGGAATGTGAAGCATTCCACCCCAGGACCTCAGGACCAGCAGACTCAGAAATAGCCCAGGAGTGCTGGAAAGAGCAGTGTGCTCAGCCTGGGTCGTGACCAGTCCTGACCAGTCTCAGTCTGGCTCAGGACTAGGCTTGCTCACCTAGGCTAGTGCCCACCCCTCAGCCCATCACAGGGCAGGACCATGACCCCTCCCCAGTCCAGACATCAGGAGGGAGGGAGGGCTCTCCCCACAGAATCCAGCCTCTTACATCAGGTTCTTGGCCTGGACAGGATATCCTGTATTTACTAAGCGGAAAGTGTGGGGAGGGAGGTTAGGTGGGTGGCCTTCAAACATGAACTACAACTCCCCCCACACCCCAACATACACACAAAATTCCTTAATATCTTCTCAAGAATTACTTAGAAGTCAGTGGAAAGGGTGGGGCCAGAGCTGAATTGAGGGAGAAGCCCTTTAAGGAGGAGATGTTTGCATGCACAATAAATCCAAGAATTCCAGCTCTGGGATCTGGGACTAGCAGGTCGTGTAAGAGGCTGGCAGGCATCTGAGGGGCCTCCCTTGCTGGGGGCTGATTTAAAAATAAACCCCCAAACAAACGACATGCAAAGGCTTCACCCCAACTCTCTCAAAAAACTGCTCATTTGGAACTCCCTGGTGTCCGGGTTTGCGGCCAAGATTAACGATAAAGGAAAAGAGAAACAGACCGGCAGAGCTGGGCCAACCTGCTCCCGGTACCACGCCCCCCCACCCCAGTCCAGATGGACACCGCTGCGGTTTCTGAGGTGAGGGTCCTCCTCGAGGAAGGCGGAGGCGTGTTCCCTGCCCTCCCTCCGACGTTCCCAAGGGTAGCCTGGGGTCGTGGCCCTCTGGCTGAGTCACTGGAGGAGGAGATATTGTAGTCACGGGACACAGAGAGCCTAAGACAATGATCCAGAGGCCCGATCTCGCCCCCCGCTCCTCCCCGCCAACCCCAAGAGCAGAGTTAGGCCGTGTGTAAGGCCGGTGGGAGGGCGAGTGGCAGGCTCCCTATCCTCCATGATGGGCGTGCCTCGTCTCTTTGGCCTTGCTCTGGGAGGGGCCTCCTCACACCCCCACAGACCACGGGGCTGCATGTGACTGGGGCTCTGGCAGGGTCATGCGTCCCCGCCCAACCCTGACAACATAGCTCCTTAAGCTCCCTCGGGGAAAGAGGCACTAATCGGTACTCAGGGTCACAGACCACAATTACCCAGGCAGTGTTTGGTGGGCCGGGGTACAGGTGTGGTTTTAAGCCGGTGGGGGGGGGGGGGGGGGGGGGGGGGGGGGGGGGGGGGGGGGGGGGGGNAGAATTAAAAGGGAGGGTTAGTGGAAAGTGAGTGAGAGAGCACAGGTTTCACACAACAGACACATGCAAACTCACCCAGAGAAACATTGATCTTTTTAAGCCGGGGGGGGGGGGGGGGGCGAGGCGGGGAGGGGGTGTGGGGGGAGTTGGGAAAGTCATTGTGCGCGTGCGCATGGGTGCCTTATTGTGTTCCCCCCCACCCCAACCCACAGTCTCGGCGGCGGCTTCTGGGCGGCGGCCGTAATTGAAATGGTTGAGGAGGGGTCGATAATTCCATCTCCACTCCCTACGCCCCAATATAAACCCAGTTCTCCAGGGCCCTCGGAACACAGACCCCCTTCCTAAGCCTTCCAAGCCCTTCTACCTGGATCGGTGCCAGTTTCTCCCGCCCTGCCACACCCCCGGCCCCCACCCACTCGAGCTCCACTGCCCCAAGGCCTGGGCAGTCTCTCCCTGCCCTGCCCTGCCCTGGCCCGCTCACCTTGCGGTCGTTGACTCCCTCGCCCACTGCGACAACGACGCCGGCGCCCTCCATGCCCGGAGTGAGGGGCAGCGGCGGCAGTCGGTCGTACAGTCCCTGCCGGGCCATAAGGTCGGCGAAGTTGAGCCCGCAAGCCCGGACGCGCAGCGTCAGCTGGCCGGGCCCGGGGGCCGGGGGCCCGGCCGGCCGGCTCTGCAGCTTCACCTTGTCGTAGCCGCCAAAGCCCGTGAGCACCAGGCAGCGCAGCAGCGGCGGCGGCGACGCGGCCGCGGCCCCCTCGGAAGGCGCGGGTGGCTGGGCGTCGCCAGCTGCCTCGGCTTTCGGGGGCTGAGAAGAGGCGTCTTCTCCGGCCCCTGCTTCGGCCGCCGCCACCACGGTGGCTGCCTCGGCTACCTCTCTCTCCGCGGACATGTCTGGGACTCCCGACGTGCGCGCAGCTGGACGCAGGGTGCACAGCTGGGGAGGGCGGGGCGCGCTACCGGAGTAGCTGCGGCGGTGGACTCCGAGCGGGAGGGGAGGGGCGCCGGGCCGGGGGCGGGGCCTCGCGCGCCGATTTAAAGGGCCACCGCGCGTGTGTCGCAGAAGCGCGAGAAGTGAAGACATGGAACATCTGGAGACAGACCCTCGAGAGGGCATCTTAAGGTCATGCAGACCGCTACTTAATTTGCTTATGTATTCATAATAAACCTTATGCAAGTTAAACAATATGTACAAGGCCAATCTGAAGGACGATCCCAAAACCTCAGCTTACACTAGATTTGGGGAGCCAGCCACCTGTGGACTGGAGCCCAACTAAGCTGCTCCTCAGGCTTTGACTCTACCCATATGTAGCCTATTCGTGTGGTCTTGCAGTGGCATCTTGGAGCAGGGAGACCGAGTCTTTAAAACTTTCCATCTGACTGTTAAAGCTCTGTGCCTCAACTTTCCCTTCTGTAAAACGGTGATGATACTGCTCGCTCTAAAAGATAAAATTAAATCGAGTATAACCGATGTAAAAAAAAAAAGCCGCTTTTAAAAGGTAAAAGATACCATGCAAATGCAAAACAGTTGTGTAGTCATCGTTAGACTCTGGATCAAGCCTTAAATGACTTTAGGGTTTGTCTCTGGCTGCTGCAGGGCTGTCATTCTGGGCAGTTCTATTTTCCTCTTCCTCCCCATCTGTGTCTCCCCGAAGTATCCACCAGAGGACGCAGCTCCCCCAAAACTTTCCACCCTGAGCCTGGTTGGAGAAACTCCGTCCACATTTCCCTGCTAGCCCAAGCCCTCCCGTTAAGCCACCCCAGCCCCAGACTAGGCCGACTGTTGCCAAGGGGACTGGAAGCCATGATGTCACCATTGTCCGGGTGGGTGTGTTGGAGTCCATAGCCTCCTATCCCCAAGACTCCCTGCCGGGACGTGAGAGTGGAGGGGGGAGACCAAACCAAAAGGACTCCCTCCTTCTCCTACCATCTCGCGCCCCCTCCTGTTCAGGAAGTGGATGGCTGCCCCCGCGCGTGGCCGCACTAGCACACCGGCGTGCACGCGTGGGCACGCAGAAGGCCGGAGCCTCGCGCGTTTGCAGCTTTCACCTGCCTCTCAGAACTTCGCTCGAACTCTGCCCCGCGCCCATCCCCAACGCAGTCAAAACAGTCACATAAGCCCGGCCCGACCTGCCCCAAACCCGCAGGGGTCCCTCAGATCACACCAGCGTACTGGTACCCAGCTCCCAGCCCTAGCATTCCCCGGGCCCCGCCCGGCTCCTCTGGGCCCCGCCCCCTCCGGCTGCGCGGGCGGGAGGCGGGGCCGGAGGCGCGGCCGTCGGGCTGGGGGCGGGGCGGAGGGGGGGGGGCCGCGGCCCCGGGCGGGGACTCGGCGCGGGCCCGCGAGATGCCGGTGTCGGCGGCCCGAGCGGCTGCAGCTGCAGCGGCGGGGGAGGCGGCAGCGGGGCCCCGGAGGGGGGCTGCGCGGGGGGCCGGCGCGTAGCCGGGACTATGGAGGGGCAGAGCGGCCGCTGCAAGATCGTGGTGGTGGGGGACGCGGAGTGCGGCAAGACGGCGCTGCTGCAGGTGTTCGCCAAGGACGCCTACCCCGGGGTGAGGGACCCGCGTCTAGGGAGGAGGGTGCTGAGGCCGCGGGGGTGGGTGACTAGGGCCCTAGGGACGGACAGAAATGGGTGCCAGGATAACCAGGGTCGAGAGAGAGGGGCTCGGAGGACCGGGGACCGAGGGAGGCGTTGGGGACTCTGGAAGGACTGCAGAGGACTGGGGTGGGAGGAACTGGGGAGCAGGGCGAGATGAATGGGGTTTCGGAGGACCGGGGGATCCAGGAGGGGACGCTAGGGGAATGTCGGGGGTCCCGGGCATTGGAGAGGGGAAGAACTAGGGGCCGAAGGGACCGGGAGGGGGTCTGGGAGCCTAGCACACATTCCGCTGAGACAGCCGCTCCCGGGATCTCCCCTTTGCCCAACACCAAACCAACTTGTGTCCAGGGGCTGGGCGGGACGGTGTGTGGGAGTGAGGAGGGCATTTGTCTGGGATGAAGACTGGAGGATCTCATCTTGACCCATCCTTGTCTGCAGAGTTATGTCCCCACCGTGTTTGAGAACTACACCGCAAGCTTTGAGATCGACAAGCGCCGCATTGAGCTCAACATGTGGGACACTTCAGGTAGCCAAGTCCCTGGGGTCACCCTGACTTCCAAGGCCCCTACCCTCGCCCCTCCCTCGGCTCGACCCTTAGGCTCCAGGTGAGCCCAGCCCATCCATCCAATTTTAGAAGGAAGGAAAATCAATTTTCTACTTAAAGCAAGAGAAACTGAGGTAGAGTTTGCAGAGACCCATAGAAACCTTGTCCCCAGGGAGGGAGAAAGCCCAGGAGACAATCCTCTCCGCTGGATTCTGCCTACCTGGGAAAGTTGTGAAGAATGGATTTATTTTGGAACATGTTTCTTAGGAGATAGGGCTGGGTTTAGGAAAGGCATTTGGGATTTCTTTGGGGGGGGGGCGGGTGGAGAGCTGCTTCTACAGACAGAAGTATAGAAATCTGAGCTGTCCCAAGCCTGTGCGGGAGCTCTGCCCCTGCCCCTCCCCCTCCTCCAAAAAAGGAGGAGGTTTTTATTTTTACTCAGCTTCCCCAGGGAGGGCTTTAGAAGACGTCAGTCAAAGCTCAGAAAGCACAGGCAAAATTTTGAGAATGTGGAGAGATTTCATGAGCTTCTCAAAGACTCAGAAAAGATTAAGAATGATTACTTTTAAAGAAACCCCTGGGGAAGTGGAGAGCTGTTTTCTGCCGTTTAACCTCCCTCCCTCTGCCAGCTCCCCTCCTTGAAGAAACCCAGACTCCTTGATGGGTGCTAATACCTGCTCTCTTTCCGTCGCCTGGCCTAGCGTCCCTTGGCCAGGAGTGGTAAGGTCTCCTATTCCCTTCCAGGCCTCCCACCCACTCAGGACCCCGTCTCCCTCCCTGTCTTCTCTCAGGTTCTTCTTACTATGATAACGTCCGGCCTCTGGCCTATCCTGATTCAGACGCTGTGCTCATCTGCTTCGACATTAGCCGACCAGAGACACTGGACAGCGTCCTCAAGAAGGTGGGAGCCTGGGGAAACAGGATGGCGTACACTGAGGGGGACCAGAAACCAAGGTCCTGATGCGACATGGCCTGGAGGAGGGAGTGATACCTAGGGCATGGTCATCAGCTGGAGAGCGTGTGAAGCTCTCTTCCTTCCGCATCCCCCTCACCCCCCCATCCCTCACCCCTCACCCCCCACCCTTGCTTCCTAGAAGTCCGTCCTCAGAGCTGGATCCAGCATCTGGTAGGAGAGAGAGGAGAGCAAGAAGACGTACTCAAGGGATTCCTTACCATCCTCCCCGTCCCCTTGGGTGTGGGAGCCCCAGATGGAGGGAATGGGAATGCTCTTCCAGGAGCTCAGAAGAGCCCTGTGGTCTCCTCTCCAGGCCTCTCTTTCCAGGAGAAAAGCCCATGTTGAATGGACAGAAGTCAGCTAAAGCAGCCCTAGGTCCCAGGTGGAGGAGGGAGGGCCGATCAGTCTGTTCCTAGGAACAAATTTGGGAAAGGGGGTGGGTTTCAGGCTGGTAGACCCTTCATGGCCACTGAGGTAGAAGCAGGGCCCCTGACCCTACAGCCCCACGCCAGCCCTTTCCTCTCTCCCCTTCTCCTACCCCCCATCCTGCTTTCAGCCCAAGGCCACCATTCCTACTTCCTTGCTCATGCGGGAGAGTCCAGACAGAGGGGTGCACGGTTTCTGCATGATGTGAGGAAGGGTGTTGCCCTGGCATGGAACAAGCTTCGCCATGTGCCTTCACCGACCCCTTCCATAACTGTTTTCTTCCCCCAAATAGTGGCAAGGGGAGACTCAGGAGTTTTGCCCCAATGCCAAGGTTGTGCTGGTTGGCTGTAAACTGGACATGCGCACGGACCTGGCCACGCTGAGGGAGCTGTCCAAACAGAGGCTTATCCCCGTGACACATGAACAGGTGGGACGCTTGACCTCTGACCTAGTCCCGGCCTAGACCTCTCACCTCTGCCCCTCTCTGTCTCTGATTTGAAAACACCCTGCTCGGCTCATCCCTTGCACTGGCTTCTGATCTATGACCCGATCCCTTGCCCACTCTCTCCACCCCCACTGCCCTCAGCCCCCCTTGCCCCTTGCCGAGCTGTAGCCTAAGCCCCATAACCTCCTACATTCCCTCCATCCTTCCAGGGCACTGTGTTGGCCAAGCAGGTAGGGGCCGTGTCCTACGTGGAGTGCTCCTCCCGGTCCTCTGAGCGCAGCGTCAGGGACGTCTTCCACGTGGCCACAGTGGCCTCCCTTGGCCGTGGCCATAGGCAGCTGCGTCGTACTGACTCACGCCGTGGACTGCAGAGATCCGCTCAGCTGGCAGGCCGGCCGGACCGGGGGACCGGGACCGAGAGTGAGATCCACAAGGATCGAGCCAAGAGCTGCAATCTCATGTGAGGGGCTGGGGCGGGGCAGAGTGTAAAGAGCAGTGGCCAAGGGCCCGATTGTTCCCCTGCTGCACCTGGCTCCTGAACTCCTGACTCTGGCAGGGACTTCAGGGCAGGCCGAGTGAGGGATTCTTCTGGTCAGGAGAGCTGAAGGCAGAAGGGGGCCACCATCCCCCCATCCTCATCCCCCTCTTCTCCATAGGAAGCTGAGGAAGCTAGCAAGACGGGGAGCCGGGCCGGGGGCTAGGGGCGGGGGTTGGGGAAGTTGGCATCAAGCAGTGACCTTGGTTGAGGCTTAGCCTATGAAGGGTGCCTTCCCTCCCCACCCCCAGTCCCCATATCCTGGCCCTGGCTTCTTTCCCTAAGGAAAGTGTCCATTCTGTGACCTTCCCTTTTCCTCGCCTTTCCCTTCCACAGCTGTTCTCACTCATCCTAACCTCCAGGCAACATGCACTAAATTAAAAAGCAAGTTGAGTCCTTCTCCCTTCTACCCACAGTGCTAGCTCCCTCAATCCCTTCCTGCAACTGTCCCCAAATAAAGCCCATGTCCATGGAAAACGGCTGTGGCTTTAGTTTTGTTGCTTTCTAAAAACCCAATCTACCAATCTCTAGCAGCAGGAGGGAAGGTTAAATTCTGGGAAGAACTTTCTTGTCTATGTCCATAGTTGGAGGAAGTTAGAGGAAGTTAAAGGAAGAGGCCTTGGGTCAGATTAGCAGTGTCCTTTTAGGAGCCAGAGGTGGGGGAGTGAAAGGTCTTGGGAATATTCATCTCAGTTAATGAGTCAGACAATCCTAAGGCCATTAGGGATTTTTAAGTGGACTGATGTGCAATTCATTCCTCAGCCCAGCTGGGGCCACCTGCTAGTGTGGGAGGGGTCCTGCTGACCATAGTCCAGGCCCCTTGCACACCCCATCCATCCCCCAGCCTGGAATCTGCTGGTGTCCTGGGAGTTGTGGGGGAAGGGAGAGTATCAAAAGCCTCCACAGCACAGAAGCTGACCCTTCTGTGCAGTGAAGTTATCCAAGGGGACAAGAGTTGATTCTGGGGTCTCCTTGGAGGTGAAGGCAGGGGCTCTCATCTTCTTTCCATCCTGAGCTCCTCGATGATTTTGGAGGGAACATCAGCTGTGAGTTAGGGTCACTGCCCCCCCCCAGCCCCCTGGAGGGGGAAAGCCAGTGGAGGGGCTGGCCCGAGCTCTTGTTGTCAGGAAAGACAGTGCTGGTCTGTTTTCTTGGGAGTCTGGTTTCACATTGTCCTGTATTCCCTCCCTGGCTCTGGTCCCACTGGCCTCTTTTCGGTGACATTCTCCCCCAGGAACCATCCCTGGCCATCCCTTCCCCCTAGCCCCAGCCAGTTCTCCCATACACACTCTGGGAGGGCACACAAACCTTACCCTCCCATCTGCTGGGCTCCCCCCTAATTCACAGCCCGTCCCTCCCTCATTCATTCAGTAAATATGTACTGAGCACCAACTGTGTGTCAGACACCGGCTTGGATTCTGAAAGGACCAGTCTCTGCGCTCTGGAGGCCAGCCCAGTGAGAGGTGTCCTGGGTGTGACAGTGGCTTGTCTGCGGGAGCTCCTTACAGCCCCAGGAGCCAGTGCTCTGAGCTAGGTCCTGAGGGTTGAAGACGAGTTTGGTGGGCAGGGAAGGGTAGGAAAGGCACTCTGGGCAGAGGGTACAGCATGTGCAGACACATGGAAATGAGAAAGAATGTGGCATGGTTGGGGCTGCCACAGCGAGGAGAGCAGAAGACCAGGCTGGGAAGGTTTATCAAGGCGACTTTCGGGCCCACAAAGGAGCCAGGACTTCACTCTGAGATGTGAGGAGGCACCAGGGATTTCAAGCAGAGACTGAAGTGACCAGATTTGGTTTTGGGATGGATGCGTATCTGGAGGAGGTGACGGGGGCTGGGAGATTTGGCTCAGAGATGTGTCATTGAAAACAGCTTCTCCTTCCCTATGCCATGGCCCCGTCTTGAGAAGAAAGGAGATCCCACCCACTGCTGGCTCATGAGACACCCCTTTCCCTCCCTGTCCTAGAGGACCCTGTTCCAGTCCGTCTCAGCTAGTCTCAAGGATTCGGGAACAGCTTCATGGGTGCTGGGCACCCAAACTGAGGTTAGGGGCTGACTCCAGGACCCTCCTCCAGCACCCTGAGTCCTGGATTGGGGGTGCTGAGAGGGCTGGGTTCCAGCTCGGTGGCTCTCAGTCTGGTCCCAGAGGACTGACCCTTTCCCCACAGGGACCTGCCACACCATCACCTTGGGATTTTGGCCATGGCTTCTTTTCTCCTCTTCGGACTTTGATACAAAGCAGACTCAAGCCTATAGCCACCAAAGCGCAGAATGTTTGGGCCCCTCTCTTCTCCCAATTGCCCTCTCCTGCCACTCAGGGAATGCAAATGCATTTCAATATCCACCTAAAACAAACATAATTAGCAAAATAAATCAGTGGGGGGGGGAATCCCCCAAAGTTTAATACATTTCCAATACCACCGGGAACAGATTGTGGTCTCCTCTGCAGGTCTGAGTTGCCAGACGTTTTATTTCCGGGGAGGAGGCTGTGCCACTGGGCCAGGGAGTCCAATGGGTGGGAGGAGGGAATAGGGCTGTTTCTAGATCCTCAAAGGCCCCTGCAGGCTGGTGGGAGGGAACTTTACCCCCACCCCCACCCCAGATGCAGGAGTCAGACCCAGCTTCCTCCTCTGCAGCTGTTTCCCCCACAAATTAGACACCCGTTTGGGAAACAATGTAGCCTCGTTAATCATTTAATGAAATAAACAACTAATCACGCTGTGATGTTGCCAGTGTCTCTTAACCTCTGCAATCAGCCTACCCTGGAGGGAGGAGGGAGAAGGAAGGGGTGGGGGTGGGGGCAGTAGGGGTGGAGACTGGGTCTAACCCCTGAAATGCTTCCTCTGAAGGAGGGTCCTGCCTCTGGGACTCCAGCCTTCCCAGAAGGGACAGTCCTGAAAAGACCTTGAGATGTCGAGGCAGAGGGCGCGGGTTTCAGCTCTGCCGCTCCTTCCCTGGGGAGCCTTTGGTGAGGTTCTCTACCTGGAAAAGAGCCACTCACTGCATCTACCTCGTTGTGTTGAGGAAGATCCAGAGAGGAGAACAGATGTAGAAAAGCCTTTTGACCCTTTATAGGTGAACCTTTATTCCTTAAAACTTAGACACCCAGGCCTTACTGCTTCTGAGCCAAGCCCAGGGGAATCAGGAAAGGCCTCTTGAAGGGGGATTCTGATGCTCTGGATTCAAAGGCTGGAGGAAGGCCAAAAGACAGGAAGGGGGAGATCTCTGGTGTCTTGCTCCCACGTTTACCCCAAGGGCCAGAGAGACCTTTAATAACTCCAAAGGCTGCAGTCCTTTGGCCCCCATTTTTTCTGAACTCCCCCATAAACTGAAGTCTCTGGGTGAGAACCCCACGTTGCCATGGCGACCTCACCCCAGATACACTCAGATTGAGTGTACACTGCAGGCTGAGGGAGGTGGGGAGAAAGGGGTCATGTCCCTGAGGTTCCCAGCGGACACCGGGACCCTGGCAGGCAATCCTGGAACAGCTGTCTCCACCTACTTCACACTTGGAAACCCCAGGAAAGGGGTTCAGCTCTTCTGTACTGTTCCCCACTTCCCTCTCTGCCAACAAAAGAGTTCCTTCTACACAGTGCAGCCCTTCTCCCCCTTCCCCTCCTCCAGCTGAGTTCCCAGGTCTGCCTCCATCTCTAGTAAATCCCCTGCTCCCTCTCCTCCTCCTGGGTGGGGGTGAGGGTCAGAGGGAGGAGAGGCTCCAGGTCCAGGGGGGCGTGGTGATTCCCAAGCAGCTACCCACCCCAGCAGCCAAAGAAACAAGGAGCATGTACATAAGTGCTCCTCCCACCCCCCAAGAAAATGCTTCTGCTGTTGACTCCTAAATAACAGATGTCTGTCTGCATATTAATGAGATTGGACGAATAATTGGTGAGTTTTTCATTCAGTGTCAGAATGAACCCGAAGGCCTTATGTTCATGCACACAGACACCCACTCACCCCCCGACTCTCCCCTTCCCCCAAGAGCACAATGAGACAGACGCAGATGCTGGCAAGTTCGACCCACAAAGGGGAGGGACAGACAGGGAACTGGGAAGGGGTGGCAGCAGGAGGGAGACCTCCAGGGTCTGCAGCTACGTTTGTCCCGTTTGGGCTTCTCTCTTTTGATCTGCTGCCTCCCCAGACCCCCAGGGGCCTAAACTCGCATTTGTGAGATTTTACCACCATGCAGAGGGGCCCAGAGGAAGGTGGGAGCCAGAAGATAGAGACAGTCATGGGGAAAGGCAGGTGCAGCCTCGGGGGAGCAAAAAATCAGTGGGGTCTTTCAGCGAGGTTGTGCCTCCCATCACTGGGCCCTGTACCCTGCTTTAGCCCCTATGCCAGGGGTGGAGGACCAGGGATATGGGAGCTAGACAGCCACCATCTGCCAGCTGGGTGTTTCCAACCTCTCTGAGCCTCTCTTGCTCTCTTGTCTCTAAGAACATCTATCTACCTTGCAGGACTGAAAATATGAAATAAGATAAATTATGTCAAGTGTCTGTCATACTGCCTAGCTTACAACAGGCCCCACATGGGGCGCCAGGGAGGCTCAGTCGGTTGCGTGTCTTGATTCTTGATTTCAGCTCAGGTCGTGATCCCAGGTTGTGGGATTGAGCCCCGCGTCAGGCTCCATGCTGAGCATGGACCCTGCCTGGGATTCTCTCTCTCTCTCACTGTCTCTGCCTCTCTCCCCTACTTGTGCTCTATTAAAAAAAAAAAAAAAAAGGCCCAACGCATATCAGTTCTCCCCCCACTTATCTCTCAGACACACCAAGACAGTTTCAAAATTGCTGCCTCTCCTGCCAGACCCACCCTTATTAGGACAGGGGTTAATTAGAAGTTTAGTCATTATCCTGGCTGCCTGGAAATCGGGAGGAAAAGATAGAGGGCAGGAACGGAGAGACGAAATGCACACAGGAGAGAGAACTGAGGGAAACGAAGGCCTGGAACAGGAGGAAAGAGACCGCAGCGACACAGAACGACAGGCTGGGAATGGAGAAGGTATCTCAGACACGTGGGGTGAATCCTGAAACGAGAGACTGGAATTCAGATCATAGACTTTGAAACACCAGTTCTGCCAGGAACTCGACCTCGGAAGTCTCATCCCCTCTTACCACTTCGGTCTCCTCATCTGTAAGAGGAGGGAGTTGCCTTGTTCTCTAAGGTCCCTGCTCAGTGTGTAAGAACATAAGATTCCCAGAAGCCTGGGGGAGCAGGGGAGGGGAGGCAGCTACCCCCACACCTACCCCCTCTCTATGGCCCATCAGTCACTCTTGCTCTGTCTCGTCTCTCCCTTGGTAAATGGATCTGCTGCACCAGCAAACAACTGTCCATTGTGTCCTAATGAGGGACGAGCAGGGAAAACCAATCACTTATGATGCAAATGAGCGGCGGCTGCAGCCTCCTGGCTTTCACTGAGTGCCTCTCTTCTGCCCAGACCCCTGCGCTGCCCCAGTTGGACCTTTCTCCCCAACCCCAGTTTCCATCTGGTCCTGGAGAAGGAGGGAGGAGGCCCAGACCCGCCTTCCCATTGTGGCTCACCGCCACTCCCTGCAAGGAGCTTCAAACCGGCACAGGGGCCAGGCTTCTCTCCCCACTCCAAAGAGCAAGTACCACAGCTCAGTTTTTTAATTTTTTAAAAATATTTATTTATTTTTTAATGTATTTTAATGTTTTTTATTTATTTCTGAGAGAGAAAATTTATTTCTGCATGAGCAGGGGAGGGTCAGAGAGAGAGGGAGACACAGAATCTGAAGCAGGCTCCAGGCTCTGAGCTAGCTGTCAGCACAGAGCCCGCCGCGGGGCTCGAACCCAAGAACCATGAGATCGTGACCTGAGTCGAAGTCGGATGCTTAACCGACTGAGCCACCCATGCGTCCCAATGTTTATTTTTGAGAGAGAGAGAAACAGAGCACAAGTGGGGAAGGGGCAGAGAGAGAGAGTGAGACACAGAATCTGAAGCAGGCTCCAGGCTCTGAGCTGTCAGCATAGAGTCCGACGCGGGGCTCAAATTCACTGACTGTGAGATCATGACCTGAGCTGAAGTTGGACGCTTAACCACCTGAGCCACCCAGGCACCCCTCAGTTTTTGTTTTTAACTGGGGTGAGATTCATAGACCATATGGTGAACCATTTGAAGGTGTACAGTTCCGTGGTATTAGCGCACTCACAAGGTTGCAGAGCTACCACCTGTCTGGGCTCAGAGGTCACACCCCTCTGCCCAATGCTGTGCCCTCAGCCTCCAGTGGGGAAGGCACAGAGAAGCTGCTGAGGCTTTAGCAGAGTCCAGGAGTAACAGAGGCTGATGGTGGGCTAAAGGCTGAGAAAAGCCCAGAGCTGGCCCAGGAGTAGAGGGGACAAACCCTGAGCTTTAGGATGGAGCCAGGCAACAAGACCCAGATTCTGGTAGGGACAGGAGAGATCATCACTGCTTTCCCCAGCACAGCGCTGGGCCCTTAGGAAATGGCCTCTGGAATTTTTGTTTTTCTTCTTCTTAATTTCTCCAGCATCTGGTTAGAAACCGGAGGAGGATCAAGCACAGATCTTGGTTTCCATGGCTTTCAGAACCCCCGTGGGCTTGGGGATGATCCCACAGCAGGTTTCTTACCTTGGCAGCCACGGAGGGGCCCTGAGACTGCCCCCATGGACCCTCTGCCACTAAGAGAGGCCGCCCCTCCACACGCCCCAGGGACAGGCTTCACCAAGGAAAGATTTTCTACTTATCTGGCATTGGTTTATTTCACAGACCTACAGCTTAACAGCTGGGAAGCTTCCCATAAGTTGTAGTTCGAGTTTCTCTGGCTAATATGTACATTTTAGCTTTATGTCGTTTTGAAGCGAAGATGGCAAACATCTGCTTACCTGTGTGTCTGTGTTACCTTCAGATTCACTTTTCCCCCCACTTCCCTAATCTAGGACATGTGGTAATATTTTAAAAATCAAAACAAAACTCTTCTGGAATCAACCAGTGCCAACTGCTGCAGCAGTGCAGAGAAGAAAAACCTTTACAGGGTCACAAACTTTCTTTTATCTTCTCTGGCCCCTGTCCCCACTGAGCAGAAGTCCACACTTCCTCTCTCCCAGACAAACACAGCCCAGACAACATAATGAGGGCATTTTCATCTGTGTTCTAATGAATAGGGAGTCCCAGGCTAGTCACCGACTTGCTGGGTGACCTTAGACAAGGACCTCAGTTTTACTACCTATAAAGTGGGAATAACAATTTTTGCCCTAGCCATCTCCCAGGGAACAAGTGAGGCAGGAGAAATACTAGTTGTGCCAGTGCTTTGAACTTGCGAAGAGATGATCATGAACATCATAATTATTTCTCCAGGGATGGCGGCAGCAGTTTATGTCTCAAGCATCTAGCCTGGAGGAGGCTTTGCCGGAGGACACATGGAGAGGTGGGTGCTGGCTTGATTAATCACAAAGGAGTAGGCTTCATGGCAGGCAAAAGAGAATCAAGGAGGGAATCCGTAGGTGTGGGCTGAGAAGAGGAAGTAATTCTTGGACACTTAGATCTCCTACAGTTTTTGGAGTAAACTGGGGTGCTGGAAAAGTGAGTGGGAAAGACTGAAGGGAATTAGCACTCCTAGTGGCAGAATGTGACTCATTTTCCAGGGACTCAAGTTGGGGGGAAGGTGGGGGGCCAACAGTTGGATAAGATCTTCACTTGATGGGTCCATTCGTTCATCCACTAACTCATTCATCCAGCAAATACTCATTGGGTACTGGGTACTCATTGGGTACCTAACAGAGTATCTGCCACGTACTGGGGGCTGGGTTCCAAAGATAAAGTGATATTAATCTTGCCTCTAAGGACCTTCTAGTCAAATGGACAAAATAGAATATACATACAAATAACTTACTGTTGGAAGAAAGTGTCATAAACAAAGCAGACTTCTGGGGTATTCTGCGGGAGGAGAGATTCTGGGCTGGAAGGTTGGTGACGGTTCTGTGGAGCGGGGGTGGGAGGGATTGGGCCTGTGGAGATGGAAGAGCAGGACTCACTGAGGACAAGTTACAGTGTGAGCGGAACCTGTGGGTCCCCACATTTGGTGGCCAGGGTGACTGAGAGGGAGCAGCAGGTGAGGCTCTGGAGACGCTGGGTTTCAGCTTGGGCTGGATGGTGGAGGAGGACTGTGTGGGTCAGAGAAATGTATCCTCAGACGACTTTCCCAACTCCTCTTCGTGGATGGGGTGCTCCTTCCCTCTAGCCCTAGTCCTGCTGGCTGGGGGTTCTTACCCGGGCCTTCTGCAATTTCCTGGCTTCTTTTTCACCGCGCCAAATCCCACCCAAGCTCCGGGGGTCAGCTTGAGATGCTTCACCCAGAGGGGCCGCCACACAGCTCCCAGAGGGCTTCTAAACCAGAGGCACAGTTCTGCAAGGGTTTTCAGTGGCTTTCTTGCCTTGCCCATTGATTAGAAGCAATCTGAAGACCTGAAATGCATCTCTTCTCCCTCCTTTCCACAACTACAGAGCACACACACATACACACACGCACACAGAGGCTATCACAGAACTGGGCTCGTAGTCTCCTCAATCATTAACCTTATTGTTACTCACCAACTCCTAGGGCTGGTTTGAGGCACATTTTAGCCTCACACAAATCTGTCTGCATCAAGGCTTTGCCACCTCCTTTTGTTGTGTGACCCTGGGGAAGTTGCTTGACCTCTCAAAGTGTTACTTTCCTCATTTGTATGTTGGGAATAGTGCATGGCCCTTCGTAGGAATGTGGCAAAAGATAGTCGTTAATGATGATTATTGCTGTTGCCCCCGAGACCTGGCGAGATCAGATGGTTCCCAGAACCCAGGGCTGCGTTTCCATTTTTCTTCCCTTTTAATTTGGTCATCTTCTCCTCCCATCTGCCTCCTTCTGTTTTGTTCTCTTTGGGTCTTTCCTGTCCCCCTTGATGGGTCCTGCCTGCTTTCTTCCTCCAGGCCAGCTGTCCCCTCTCCCCTCCGAGAGCACGAGAGCACGTTGGTGGCTGGCTCTCACTAGGTAAGGGTTGTCTGTTCGCCTTGCTTTCCATCAGTCAATAAAGATAAATTACAAAATCATTTGTTTTATTTGTTCTTGTTACCTTGAGGGCTGTCTGAAACTGCCTTTCTTTAGAAAGCCCTATTTGCATATCTCCACACTGGTGTCAAAGGCTGCAGCTGTGGTTTCACTGCAATTTAAATATTAATAAAATCTCTAGCTGGTTTTTTAAAGCAGTCTGGCCCTTCTGCTCCTTGGCTGCTAATATAATTTAATCTCTGTCCTTTGCTTTGTATTTATTTAACGGGCCATTTTGGAGTCAACTGAAGCCAACTGCTGCAACCTTGTAGATAAGAACCACTAACTAGCCCATAAACCCTCGTTTTCCTTAAGAGGTCCAAGAGCCACCACTCCCGGAGACAAAATAGACCTCAGGTAACATTGTATACCAATCCGCAGCCCCTTACACTAAGCCAGTGGGTCTCAAACATGAGCTGGCTTCAGAATCCGATGGCTGGGCCCCACTCCCCGGTTTCTGACTCAGTATTTTGGGAGCGAGGCCCTGGATTCTGCACAGCGAACAAGTTCCTAGTGGTGCGAACAAGTTCCTAGTGGTGCGGTTACTCCCCACCCTCGTTCCCCACCAGGGGATCCCGGTTTGAGAATCCCTGCACTAAGCCGCTGGTATAACTGCCTTAGCATTCTGGGTCCCTGAAACGAGGTCTCTGGAGTTCATGTGTGCCAGTCCTCATGGCTCGCAGGGAGCCTCTCCAGTTCTCCGTTCCTTCCAGGCCCTCCAACCCTTGCTTGGATTTGCCTGATCATTCGGACTCATTTCAGGATCAGCCCCCTTGCATCTCCCCAGGGCTGCTCCCTGCAGGAGCTGGCGGTCTCCAGTTCTCCTTAAATTTCTATTTGCCCAGATTCATCTCTCTAATTTTCTCCTTGTTATGGGCAGATTTACAGGCTGTGTGAGAGAGCCAAACTAAGCATCACTGAAGTATGGGAACAGTGCCTCTGGCTCAGCCATTCCACAGCCTTTGACAAGCAAGCTCCCTGTGTCTCTGGCTAGCAAGCCCTCTTCTCTTGGGTTTCTAAAGTGGGTAGATCTGTAGCTCCCCTCACGCTGCCTTCCTCCCCGCACCGCCTGCCTCTGGGGCCCTGCTTATCTGCTCCTCGCAGCTTTCATAGGAGACGTTCTGGGCAGCTTGGTTCCTTCCGCTCCAACCAGCCCAACACTGATTTCTTTCTTTTTCTTCTGCATGTTTTTGAGCCGATACTTTGTTGATGATTCGGGATGCATTTTTTTAGGGGAGAGATAATCTATGAAGCTCTTCCCTAGGCCCTGTCCCTGCACCTGCATGATAATCCCTCCTCTTCTCTTGCCTTTCCAGCTCCTTTGCAGAAATTCATTTGTGAGATGAGATAATGGCAGCACAGGAACTAGTTCCCCAAATGCTTATGTGCCCAGAGAGGGTTAGGTTGTGGGATGGAGAAGTGAGAGGCCATCTTAAAGCCAGAAGTCAAAGGAACAAGTAGATTTGCTCCATCATCAGGTAACTTTTTTTTTTTTTTTTTTTTAATTTTTATTTATTTTATTTTTATTTTTAGGAGAGAGAGAGACAACATGAGCAGGGGAGGGTCAGAGAGAGAGGGAGTCACAGACTGAAACAGGATCCAGGCTCTGAGCTGGCAGTCAGCACAGAGCCGGACGCGGGGCTCGAACCCATGAACCGTGAGATCATGACCTAAGCGAAAGTCAGACGCTTAACCAACTAAGCCACCTAGGCGCCCCAGGTAACTTTTTTTTTTAACTTTAATGTTTATTCATTTTTGAGAGAGAAAGACAAGAGTGCGACCAGGGGAGGGGCAGAGAAGGAGGGAGGGCACAGAATCCGAAGCAGGCTCTACACGCTGAGCTGTCAGCACAGAGCTCAGACATGTGGCTCAAACTCATGAGCTGTGAGATCAAGACCTGAGCTGAAGGGGGACGCTTAACTGAGCCACCCAGACGCCCCCAGATTAGACTCTTAAACCCAGCTAAGCATCATGAGGCCAGGGCCAGGAGATGGCTTCCAGGAAAGGTATGCAGAGTTCAAAAAACAGATGGGGGGGGGCGGTGCGCGGTTATGTTAGGCGACCTCAAGAGATCATTACAGAAAACTTTTATGTGTCTCAGTCATCCCTGCTTTCCCCCAAGATTCTACTTGGATGCGGCTTTTCTACCAGCCTGTGAGTGGCTGGACACCCCCAGGGTCCAGTACACCACGACTTGTCACTGGAAATGAGACATCGGTGACTGAAGACTGGGCCAATACCACTTGCTTCCACCTACCCTTAGGTTACCTAGACCCAGGGACCCCTTGGTAGGCTGGCCTGAACCATGGAGACGTGGTGCCATATGTGAGGATGGACTGGAAGTTTTTATTTTATTTTTTTGTGATTTTATTTTTAAGTCATCTCCACACCCAATGTGGGGCTCAAACTCACAATCCAGAGATCAAGAGTCGAATGCTTCACCGACTGAGCCAGCTAGGCGCCCCTGAACTGGGAGGCTTTAATCACTGAAAGATAAGCAATCTTAAGGCGCAGGCTGGATGGAGGTGGAAACAGGTAGCCATGAGCGATCCTGTCAGTCCTCCTTTGCCAAGGCACAGCTGCCGCTGGGAGGCAGGAACATTCTCCTGCCTCTGACCAGGGGCAGTGACTGATGTGGGTGGCCATGGGTTCAGATTTCCAGACTGTCACTTACTAGCTGTGCAAACTCTGAGCAAAATCTTCTATTTCCCATTCTCCTTCTTCAGGCGAGGTGACAAATACCGACTTCTTGGGCTGCGATGAAGGCTCCATATGATAAACATGTCATAAGGCCAGTTTATTTTCTCCACTCTCCCCTTACCCACCCAACCCTGTTTACAAATGTGGCAGTGCTGAATCGTGTGAGGATTTCATTCTCTTTGCCTCTAAGAGGATCTTAACCTCTGAACATGTGAAGACCAAAACATGATGATACAGATACTTATCTTCGGATTACGTATGTTAAATAGGAGTGGTTGTCAGAAATCTCAAGATACCCTCCCCAGATTCCTGTCCCCTAATCTAGGTCCTGCTGTGAAGGGGTTCTGCAGCTGCGATTAAGGTTATGGACTTTAAGATATAGAGATCACACTGGATTACCTGGTGGGCACGATCTAATCACCTGAGCCCTTAAAAACAGAAATTTCTCAGGGCTCCTGAGTGGCTCAGTCAGTTAAGCATCAGACTCGATTTTGGCTTAGATGACAATCTCACAGTTTGTGGGATTGAGCCCTGCATCAGGCTCTGTGCTGGCAGCGTGGAGCCTGCTTGGGCTTTTCTCTCTCCCACTTTCTCTGCCTCTCCCCTGCTTGTACTATCTCTCTCTCCCTCTTGAAATTAATAATCATTAAGAAAAAAACTCAGAGGGGGGCCTGGGTGGTTCAGTCAGTTAAGCGACCGCCTTCGGCTGAGGTCATGATCTCACGGCTCGTGGATTCAAGCCCCGCAATGGACTCTGTGCTGACAGCTCAGAGCCTGAAGCCTGCTTCGGATTCTGTGTCTCCCTCTTTCCCTGCTCCTCTACTCACACTCTGTCTCTCTCAAAAATAGATAAACATTAAAAATTCTCTGGCAGTTAGATCTGGCAGTCAGAGAGATGAGGAAGGGGAAGTCAGAGAGACTCCAAACATGAGAAAGCTTTGGCCCCTGTTTCTGGCTTTGAAGATGGAGGTAGGGGCTCAGGAGTCTAGGAATGTGGGAGAAGCTAAGGATGACCTCTGGTCAACAGCCCATAATTAAACAAGGATCTCAGTCCCACAATTGCAAGGAAAAATCTGGCCAACAATATGAAATGAGCTTTGAAGTCGATTCATCCCCAGAGCCTCTAGATAGAAACACAGCCTTGCTGCCTTGATTTTGGCCTTGTAAAACATATCAGTTGAGCCAACTCGGCTTTCTGACCTACAGAACTGTGAGATAATAAATTGATGTTATTTTAAGCCACTAGATTTGTGACAATTTGCAATGGCAGCAATAGAAAATACAAGAGGTACCAAAGTCCCCTTGATAATGCTAAAAGTTGGTACTAGGGCCTGAGCAAGTCTGTAGCTATAAGTGTCAAGGAGTCAGGCTCGGTGAAAAGTGAAAGCAAGTTTATTTGCAGGTGAACAGCAACAACATTTACAAAACCTATTTTGTACAGTCAAGTCTGCACTGCCCTCACACACTAGGGGGCTAAGGAAGACCTAGTCCTTCCAACAGCTATAAACAGGCCTGGATAATGAGTTTATGAAAAACACTTTCTCTTCCTTCAGCACACAAAATTATTTATGAAGCTGTACAGTTCGGCAATAGGAAGCAAAGAGAAGAAAATTACCTCAAGGAAAGCAACAGCTCCTTTCCTGGTGGGAGACGTCATTTTACAGACATGAAATATTCCTATCAGAGATCTTATATTCCAAGAAGAATGAGTGATGGTTCAGAGCTACAACAATAAACAATGCATTTATTTCTAATGGGGGAATGAGAAGACCCTCTTTGGACATCGGTTCTTGAAAAGACTCTGGTACTTCAGAGCATAGCAGTGCTAAGAACTCTTTAGAAATCTGGATTTCTAAAGGGCAGGATGATTCCCCTCTCCTCTAACCTTCAGGGTTCATGTTTATATCCATCACCTGCCTCCGAGTCCCCCCAGCCCCCCCCCCCCATGCTCCACTCCAACATCTGAGAGCCGTCCAAGGGCTGTCCTGATTTTAAGTCATATCACAGATTCCTCAAGTACTTGCCTTCCACTGAAGGGTCTCACTTTTGGCCTTATGAACACAGGATTTTAGAGAAGCAAACTTAGGGAGCCCAGCTATTCTCCTGAGGCCAGCCGTTCTGTGCCTCCAGCTCTAAGGCAACATCCCCAGTACGAAGAATAGGGCTGATAAATAATGAATCAGCATCTTGCGCAATTGGTGGGGTTTAAATGGTTTTACATTCTTTTCAGGTGAAAAATTACCACAATTTTGTGCTCATGGTAGATTTCAAAGGGAGACTCGAAGCAGAAAATCTTTAAGGGCCCCTTGCATAGCCACAATTTCTTCTCAGGCTGACGTACATAAAATATTCAGTAACAGGGACTGTGGGGAGACTGAAGAGGAGCTCCTAGGGCCTGGAAAACGGCTGCTTCTTACCATCATTCTCGGGGTCCTGTGGCGACAGGCCCTATACGCTACACACATGGCTGACTGAGGCCAGCAGTAGCTCTGGGAATCTGGGGGATCAGGTAGGTGTCCAGCTCCTGGCACTGGTAGAGGGCTACACTGTCCAATACCCACTCTCGGGTCACCACAGGCGCCTCACACATCTGCCCAATCGCTGGGGACAGAGAACACAAGCAGAAATTAGTCAATTCACATTTTCCCAGGCCAGACTCTTGTCCGTCTACTCTTGAGGATGTGGCTGTATGAGTTCAGAGGGCTACTCAGGTAGGTGCAAAACCGGTGATCTTAAGTAACGCTTCAGGACACAGGACCTCATTTAGAAGCCGGAGGATGGACTGCTGGTGAAAGCCTACAGCCTCTGGCAACTTTAGTAACATGAGCTCCAATCTGTTACTGGAAGTCACCAGAGAGCAAAACAGCATTGCAATTTAATGGTTTTGCAACATCTTAGGAGAAAAAGCAAAACAGATGATGAGCATGATCACATCTGTGTGAAATATATGTATGTACATATTGTGTTCAATTATCTTTTATGTGATGAACATTAATATTTAGCCTCCACCAATGGAAATAGTTCATGTCTTACTTTTATAACACAAAAGAAAACACAAAAACTTTTAAAAGGACATTTTAGATATGCATGCATGCATTCATTCCTTCATTCAAATATTGATTGAGCACCTAGAAGGTACTGAGAACTGTGTTAAACAAACACTGGGTGACCTGTGGTGACCCAAACACATCACACAGGACCCCATATGTCATGGACGCATGCCTATGGCCTTCTAAAACCCCACACAGGTGCACCATCTACTTCAGTTGATCAAATCAGGACATTTAGACCTAAAAGCACGATAGTCTTCATACTTAACCCTGGGCCCAGCAACCCATACTCCTCTGGACAAAGGCTTATAGCAAGACTTACCATGGAAGCTACTGTCCTCTGTCCAGGCGTCCGGTTGCACGACCACAACTGCGTGAGTACCCTGCATCCCCAGGAAGGAAATAGCATTGAGGGTATCAGAGCAGGGCTTCTGGAACAGTTGCTTCACCATTTCTTGATGGTTTGCGAAAGCAGACTAGCTTAGGTGGGACCTCAGAAAGGAGGGGGATGGGCACATGGCAAAAAGGAAGGGTTGGAGGGAGAGCCTTCCCTCAATAAATTAAACACTTGGAGAACTCAAGCCCTTCCTCATCCTCCACAGACGGCGTCTTCTGGCGACTGGTACATGGTCAGAGAAGACTCGGGACAAAGAGAGGCTTCTGAGGTCCACTGGCAGGGTTTGTAGGGACTGATGGGTAACCAACCAGCCTTGCTCAATCATAGGACAGATATCTGGCGGGCATCAAACACTTACCTTGCTGAGAGTGAATAACGAAGGCTTCTTCACCACAGAAGCCCCACAGAGGCTCACCATCCACTCTAGTTGATCTAAATGGCACATGCAGACCTAAAATCACCACAGGACTCTACACACTTAACCTGTGCCTCCTACCCCATGCTCCTCTGGATGAAGGCTTACAGCGAGACTTCTCAGTGGGAGAGTCTCCATCTCTCTGCTCCAAAAGGACAGAGAGGCCTTGACCTAGAATCTATACCAGGTATGGATTCTAAGTCAATTTGCCACCAATATGCTACCTACTCTGGTTATCAGTCCCCAGAAGGCCACTTGGTAGATAAGGTTTGACAGTCTCTCAAACAAAACACTTTAGAGGAAAAGAATCCAAGATCTAATTTCCCTTAATTTGCTTAAATTGCTGGCTAAGATACTGTGAAAAAATGTTCACTTGCCTTCCCTCCCTCCCTGCCTAATTCTGTGCTGGTAATTGATAATCACGGCCACTGAGAGCACCATACTGGTGGTAATTACTGTAAATGTCAAGAGACAGAAAGATAATTCATTCAGTAAAAAAAAAAACACACACACATCATCCTGGACAGAGACTCAGCACATCAGTGGAGAAGGGCTATGTGCTGAGGCGGAATTGACACATTTAGGGAGCAGAAACCACAAGGGCTTGTACAGATGTTCCCCTTGCATCTGGAAAATCAGCAGAACGGATCAATGCATGGCTTCTGGGCCTCTCTGGGTGCTCTTTTTCATCAGCCCATTTCTGGGTATCGCTGAGACATTCCTATTTTTCTGAGTGAACTGAGGTCACCTGACTCATCTCCAAAATGATACCTGCTAGGGACCTGATTTTCATTACACCAAAGTACAGAAACACTGAGAAATCCTCAAGTGGCACTTGGAAATTTCATAAAAATCCAATCAATAACCAATAAAGAAGACAGAAGCAAAATTACTTTGCCAGGCCCTCTTGGGGCCGCTCATCTGTCCCTGACCAGATGCCAAGGCCATCTTCTGAGGAGCAAGAGAACCTGATCCCTGAGGTGGAAGGGGCACAGAAGCAAAGGTGGGTGGACTTTGTTTTGAAGAGAACAAACCAAATCTATACACACACCAGGGGCTCTCTGCTCCACAACCGCAGAGTTGAGCCCCACAGCACTCCTAAACATAACATCACATTCAATGTCAAAGTTAATTAGAAAATGTTCATCCAGAGTCTTCCCCTACTTGCTCTGGGCCTGTGTGGGGTCCCAGGCCCACAGGGCTTATGCAGCTGCTATGTTTGCTTCTTAGTATCAAATGAAGATGGTTTAGGAAGAGTAGAATTCCTTCTTAACATTTGCAAACCTGAAAGGTATCTTCTCCCTAACTTATGACTTCCCTCCTTTCTTAAACCACAGGGCAAGAAGGGTAGCTCTACCCAACCTGAGCATAGAACACTGCATCCTAGAACCTAACTTTTCACTGACTTCTCTCAGGAAGGGGCACAGGCCCGGTTTTTTGCCACAGGGTAATGTTTAAGTGCAGTTTTGCCTGATGAGTGGTAGAGAAATAGAATAACCTCTAGAGCTGAGTGAACTGAGGTCAACTGACTCATCTCTAAAATGATACCTGTTAGAGACTTGGTTTTCATTACACCAAAGTACAAAAACACTGAGAAATCCTCAAGTGGCACTTGGAAATTTCATAAAAATCCAATCAATAACCAATAAAGAAGACAGAAACAAAATTACTTTGCCAGGCCCTCTTGGGGCCGCTCATCTGTCTCTCACCAGTCTGAGGAACCCCCTTAAGATGGCCCCTCCCATAACACTTCACCATGTAAGGGAAAGGCTGGTGCCGGACTCGGCACTTCTCCCGGTCTCTTACCTGTGGGCATGTTGGTAAAGGGCCCGTAGCAACAGATTTCTAGGCCCTTGAAGATCTGGGAGAAGAGTGGCACAGAGGGAAGGAGAGAAAGAAACACCATAAGTGTATGCATTTTATAAAAAACAACATAAAGAGACTCTCAAAAATGAAGGACTTTTGGGGCGCCTGGGTGGCTCAGTTAGTTGAGCATCCGACTTCGGCTCAGGTGATGATCTCATGGTTGGTAGGTTCGAGTCCCACAACGGGCTCTGTGCTGACAGCTAGCTCAGAGCCTGAAAACTGCTTCAGATTCTGGGTCTCTCTCTCTCAGAAAAAAACAAAACAAACAAACAAAAAACATTTTAAAAATTTAAATAAAGAAAATGAAGGACTTTCTTTTTTCTTTACTATCTGATAATTTCTACTATGTCCCGGAGACAATCAGTACAATGTCAGAACATGGATGGATTTTAGAAGACCTTTTTAAAGTGTGTATGTAAAAATAATAATAATAATAATAATTAAAAAACCAGAAGTGCGTATGTAGCTGATGTACCCTACAGTCACTCTGTGTTATTCAGAGGCTGAGCTTTCCACTTCGCCACCAATCAGGCCCAGGCTCCTTCCTGGTGACTTCATTTTTTGTTAGAGACCAAAAAACCTGGACCTTCTTTATATTAAATAAAAGGCTTGGATGGCTAGAGATTCAAGCTATTAGCTGCAGTTGGATGCTTTTACCCAGACTTGGCACATCAATACCAACCGTCATTCTAACTGTCAGAGAAGTCTATGTTGATGTTACATGCTCTTTTTCTCCTCTCACTTCTGGTCTCGGAACATCCATTCCTGCCTTCACACAGCTTTAAGAATGGCCATTGTTCCTTTAGGTAACCTAAACTGTTTTTAATCTAGAAGCTAATCTAATCTAGAAATGAAGCCTGGTTCTGCCTATCCTCATTGAGCTGACCTGACGGCCTGGTTTTCAGGAGACACAGATTACACTGTCCCTTCAAGATGCCTCTTCCACTCACATACAGTGCTGGCTAGCACTGTCCAAAAGAACTTTCTATGATGAAGGAAATGTTCTATATTTGTGTTAATAAGGTTTCCACAAGTCACATGTAGCTACCGAGCTCTTGAAATGTGGTTACGGTGGGTGAGGAACTAAACCTCCTATTTTGTTTAATTTTAGTTGTCAAAATTAGAAAACAGCCTCATGTGGCTGGTGGCTACGGTGCTGGGACAGGCAAATTTTTACCCAGGAACTGATACAGGTTCTTAGGCACAAGCTCGAGCATATCATTTATTTTTTTTATTTTTATTTTTTTTTAATTTTATTTCTAGGAGAGAAAGAGAGAGAGACAGCGTGAGCAGGGTAGGGTCAGAGAGAGAGGGAGTCACAAACAGTCTCCAGGCTCTGAGCTGGCAGTCAGCACAGAGCCCGACGCGGGGCTCGAACCCACGAACCGCGAGATCATGACCTAAGCGAAAGTCGGACGCTTAACCGACTAAGCCACCCAGGCGCCCCTCGAGCATATCATTTAAAAGAAATCTAAAGTTGTGTCAGTTGGCTGGATAGATATCTGGGTAACCATCATTCTCTTGACCCTCTTTCTCCCCATTCCACTAAAAAGATTGCCTAGGCCTGGAACTCACCTTGTTTAGATAAAAGAGACAGGGGTACAGAAAACTCAGGAGCTAAATACTCATCATGGTCTTTTAGGAAATGAGCCTCCCCATCCCCATTTTAACTACAATCAAAGGAATAAGAACAGCAGGACAAGTCTGTTTCTGTTTTAAGTGACAGCCTCCATATATGCCATTCTCAGTATCTATACGAATACACTGCATCCCCAACCTGTTGACAGATGCTCATAATGCTAAAAGCTGTCCCCAAGCAGCCGCCTAGAGCTAAACATTGCTGTAAAAAGTACAAAAGATTAGGAATTTTTGTATCCAAGCTGACACTCACTGATGAGGGTGGCTAGTTATGAGATGAGTTAAGAAATCTCAAGTTTAACTTCTACAACTATAAATGCATTTCTCTTCCACAGGAAAATACTACGGTGACATTTAGTGTCTTCAGAATGTCATTACTTTGACCAGGCACTTTCCATCATTGCCATCCCAAATTTAGGAAAAACTCCCAAACGCTGGAATTTGCTTTGAAGGAGGAAGAATCTGGTGCTAACTCGGCCTTGTGTACAGTGGAATAAAAACAAATGGCTGGCTCACACAGAACTCCCCTGGGGTGAAGGCAGAAGCAGAAAAAGGGCCAATAGCTTTCCATGGCATCTGGAAGTTACTTGATAGCCTCAGAGGTTGGGGGGTGGGCTGACCTCAAGGGTTCAGAGCTCTCCTAAAGCAGTTTTCCCTGGAAAATCACCTCTACTGGTTCTTTCTCAAGTTCTATAAAGGGACAGACAGTGCTCTGTACGGGGATGTTCTAAAATGCCCATTTAAAAAATGAAGAAAAAGGGGTGCCGGGGTGGCTCAATCGGTTGGGCAGCCTACTTCAGCTCAGGTTATGATCTCACGGTTCGTGGGTTTGAGCCCCACATCGGGCTCTGTGCTGACAGCTAGCTCAGAGTCTGGAGCCTGTTGCAGATTCTGTGTCTCCCTCTCTCTCTGATCTTCCCCTTCTCACGCTGTCTCTCTCTCAGAAATAAATAAAATGTTAAAAATTTAAAAAAAAAAATAAAAAAGGAAGAAAAAAAGGCAAACTTTTAAAAAAGGAAGAAATGCAGACTAGGCATGTAAGTGTTCAGCCAGTGACCTGAGAAAGCATCTGGTTCAGGCCTGACAAGGCAGGTGAGAAACCTTGCTTGGACTTCTCCCTGACAGAGAGACAAGGCTTTGGCTCCCTCATCTGCTACAGTGTGATCTGGGAAAAAATCACGGAGTCTTCCTGGGCCTCTAGCCCTTCATTTGTGAAGTTGTTAGAATACCCTATTTTTTTCCTCTGTGAAGTCTATAACTTTCCAAGAAACTATGGTAGTGTATATTTTAAAAAGATTTTTTAAAAAGTATTTGTTTGTTTAAGTAATCTCTGTACCCAACATGGGGCTTGAACTCATGACCCCAAGTTCAAAAGTTGCATGACAGACACCCCTAGTACTGTTTCTTTTTAAGACTTAAAAAAAGTTTATTCGCTTATTTTTGAGAGAGACAGTGGAAATGCAGAAGGGGGCAGAGAAAGAGGGAGACAGAAAATCCCAAGCAGGCCCCACACTGTCACCACAGAGCATGATGCTGGGCTCAAACTCATGAAACTATGAGATCATGACTGAGCTGAAACCAAGAGTCAGACCCTCAACTGGCTGAGCCACCCAGGTGCCCCTCTTTTCTAAGATTTTATTAATTAATTAATTAATTAATTTATATTTGAGAGAGAGAGGAAGAGAGAGAGAAAGAGCACATGTGTGTGTGAGTGGGGTAGAGGGGCAGAGGGAGAGAGAAAGAATCTTAAGCAGGCTCCATGCTCAGTGCAGAGCCCAACACAGGGCTCAACCCCACAACCCTGGGATCATGACCTAAGCTGAAATCAAGAGTTGGATGCTCAACCGAGCCACCGGGTACTTCAAGATTTTATTTTATTTTTGTTTATTTGTGAGAGACAGAGAGGGGGAGAGAATAAACATGTGCAGGAGGGGTAGACAAAGGATCTAGATCCAAAGTGGGCTCCACACTGAGACAGCAGAGAGCCCAATGTGGGGCTTGAACTCCTGAACTGTGAGATCATGACCTTAGCCGACATCAGATGCTTAACTGACTGAGCCACCCAGGTGCCCCAAGATTCTACTTTTCTAAGTAATCTCTACACCCAACGTGGGACTCAAGCCTATAACCCCAAGATCAAGAGTCGCATGCTCCACGGAGTGACCAGCCACACATCTCAAGAAACTATGGTATTGTTAAGAGCTCAGATTCTGGAGTTTGACTGCATGTTTTCAACTAGTTATGGGTTTCCAACTAGCTCTGTGAGTTTGGGCAATTTACTCAACCACTCTGAGCTTTTAATTTTCTCACCTATAAAATAGGTATAATTATAGCACACACCTCAGGGCTACTGTAAAATTGTTAATGAGTTAAAATATGATCGAGTGTTTAGAGCAGACCCTGGCATACAGTGTATATTATAAAAAAGTTAGCTATTGATTATTGAACACTTTCTCTTCTGTGCTTCCACAGACAGCACTGTGTACATCCCCCTCATAGCAGTGACCACACTACCTTACAGGAAGACACCACGGTGAAGTGGAAAGAGCAAAGGCCTAAGATTCACATCTGTTTCAAATTCCAGCTCTGCCCCTTGTCAGCTGAGATTTGAATCCCAGACTGGAGTCCAAAGTACATAGTTTCTCTACACATCTAAGCTCCTTCATTCATGAAATGGAGATGATACTCATTTACCTTATTGGGCTAGGTATAAAGAACCTATATGGAAGTACCTAGCTAGAGTTCCAGCAAGTGAGTATCCAGTGCTCCTTACAGATGAATGAGACCATCTCCACCAAGGGGAGTGGAATGCAGAGGTGTGAGTGGGGTTTTTGTCAACAAGGCAGAGGGGGACTTTACCTTTCTGTCCCGGTATTCTCTTGCTCGCTTCGGACCCTGGTGGTTTCTTCCATTGACAACATCTCCTCTGACTTCAAAATCATGCTGGGAAAAAACCAACGCACACCAACAGGGATCAGAAAAAGAGAAACCTCCTTCAATGGAAGTGGAGTAGATAAGTCATATTAAGGAATTCAGTACTGCTGCAGAATTTTGACAACCCCACCCCTGCCCCCAAAAATCATTCTTTTTGGTGGACTGAATGAAATGATCAGCATCTCAGCTGCTGAAATTAATTCACTGAAGTAAATCTTTGTGGGCAGAAATTAACAATTGGCTTTTCACCTCATTGGGACTTAATGTACTTTAATTTTCAACATCTATCTCTTCTCAAAACATTCACTTAGCATTTAGATTAAACTGCTAATACTGTGCTGTTATAAAGATAACTGGAGAATTCCTGATCTCTTAAATCAACTGTGTATTACCATCTAAAGAAATAAAGGCTTCTCAGATTTCCACTAAGAGGTTTACAATTAATGAGACTAAAATGATAAAATATACATTTAACCCACTAAAGAAAGTTAGAAGCTTTTCATAACCACTGTTTTGACTGGTCAAGGACAAGGAAATAAAGAATAATGGGACTGGGGAGGTTAGAGCTTTTGGGAGAATTTGGGGAAGAATGCTTGGGAACAATTCTGACTGACACTTGATTGTAGGGAAGACAAAGTCATGAGTGTAACCATAGGCTGTTATTAGAGGAAAGAACACTTAACATTTCATAGTCACTTGAGTGAGAAGAGTCTAGTGCTAAAAATGTCATCTATTTGAAGCTGACCCTCAAATTCCTTGTCCTGACTGTGCCCCTGTGTTAACTTAAGCTCTCTACCTGGAAGTCTAATATACATCTCCAAATTCCTACAGTCTAAAACAGAGCTCTTAATTCTATTCATCCCCAACCCCCCCCCCCCCCCAAGATGCTCCTTCTCCACGTCTTCCTTATCTGATTTACTATTACTGGCATCCACTCTACTATTCAGGCCAAAACCCTAAGTGTTTGCCCCTCAAGGCCTCCCTTTAGCTCATCCTCCAAATTTAACCCTTTAGTAGGTCCTATCTCCAAACATAAATCAATCTCTTCTTCCCATCTCCATGCTTCCAATTACCCTACAAATAAAATTCAAATTCCTTACCATGACTTCCACCAAATCCTACCTGATCTGGCCCTTGTACGTGATCTTGTCCAACTCCTGGTCCAACCTCTGCCCTCTACCTATAATTTGCCAATTACTACTTTCCAGCTACAATGGCCTATTTTTCTTTAATAAACCAAACTCATTCCTACATCAAGACATTTATGCTTGCAGTTCTTCGGCCTGTTAACTTTTGTTCCCTACATTTTTCCAGGCCAGTTCTTTGTCTTTTAGGTCTCAGCTCAAGCTTTTCAGAAAGCTTTCCCTGGTCTCCATAAGTAGTGAACTTGTGTCCCCAGTCAGCTGCTAGTCTGTTGTTCTGTATTATTTCTCCATAGTATGTATATATGTATGTATGTATTTTTTATTATTTGGCTACTATCATTATTTTTTTACAGTTTTATTTCATAGTATTTATTGGTATTTTAAGTGCATCTTAAATTATTGTATGTCTCCCCTCAATAGAGCATGAATCCCACTGGAGCAGGGACCCAGCAGTCTTACCTACTGCTCTGTTCCTGGTGCCCATGACACTGTAGGCTCCCAACCATATTAGGTCACTGAACCAAAGTTAAAACCAACAAAATTCCATTTAATTAATTATAAATATGCTAAACAGTGCATACTAGCTTAAAACTGCTTTTGCTAATTTTATTTTGCCTGGTCTGTTGTTACCAGCAGTTCTCAGATGACTCTGTTCTAAAATGATTCTTCCTCCTACACTCTGTCTTATTTACCTCTCACTGTTCTTAGGATCATAAAGAGTAACATCTCTTTGAAGGAATCTGATTTTTAAGCAGATACATCTGCATATTAATATGAAAGGTTTCTCTTCAACAACAGTTTTCTACAAAGGTATATGAATGTAATATTCAGGTGAGCCTGTTTCTTAGGCTTACAGGTCTTTCTTTCTGCCCTATAAATTCCTTTTTCTTCCTCTGAAGAAAGGATTGTTTCTACTGACACTTAAACAAGTGAGTGAGAACGCAGAATTTCCTGCATAATTCTTGATGGTCCACATTGTCAAGGGAAGTCTTTGGAAAGCAGTAGAAAAAAAAGGAAACAGAAGTTTTCAGTGATTTTGTGACTTGGTGGCACCAAGTCTTTCTGATTAGTTTGTAACATCAAGTACCTACCTCATCTAGCATCTTTCTTTCTTTAAGGGACTGGGTCACCCCTAAAGAGAGGACAGAAAACAGGTCACACAAAGGCAGAAGAACATGCTCTTTTACAGAGGTGGCTGGTGAAGTGATACGTGTGATGGCACAGAAGGCAACACTGACTAGAAGCTCTCTCTATAAAGCAGCAGCCCCTTAATAGATTTCCTTCTGGAGACACAGTGGTGGCTTAATTTAAACATTATAAAAGTGCTTGCTGCACATGGATTTCTGCCTGCTATTAAATAAATCCTTAGTTCCTATGCTAACATTGCTAGGAGTAGATTAGGTCGTATTAGTTATAAAAAGAAATCCATTTTCGCCAACATCACCAGCTTATCTGAACAAAGAGATATGCATTAAAGATAAAGCTAGTTTAGTGTTACCATTAAAGACCTCTTGGTAATTCAGATTCAGCATCAGCAAAAACCTTAGGTGTTAAAATGTTAGGTGTAAAAATGCAATTCTGAGGTGTTAAAGGGAGGAGGGGGGACATTATAGTGTACTTACAGAAATAGCTAACTACCCATTTTCCTCCTGCAATACCCAGAAAATATTTCAGTGTCCGTTCACACACAAACTCAGCATCTGTAGGATGCAAAACATCCAAAGGATTAGAAGTTGAAAACAAAAATCAGCAAGTTCTGCTTTAGGAAGCTAAAGTGCCCCCTGCAACTTATGCTACTGGAGATCAATCTGGATTGATGATTCCAACAGCCCAGGTGAGAGACTCAGAGGCCGGAAGCACCCTAATTATAAGCAGCAAGTGTGCCTCTTTGGAGACCTGGATAAGGCTGATAGGAGGCTGAGACCACAGGAAAGGTCTGTTCTATCTTCCAGGTGCCAACAGTGGCTAAAGACTTCTGTCAACATGTTGAAGAAATCACCCCTATCAGCAGTATTGATACAAGTGGATGGGGAAGATCTATTTTACTGGATGGTAAAATGTGAAGAGACAAAAGCAGTATTATCGAAATCCTGAATCTAAAATGTCCATGTAAGTGACAAGGTTTCACACCCAGAACTTCTACCTGGGGAATCCTAACCCCTTAATTTCGAATTTCCCTGAGAGGCACGGGAAAAACAAACTCTTTTCACAGCTTTTCTCTTTTCTATGTACTTCAGAAGGTAGGAGCTGAAGAATCAGTTCTGTTTTTCTCATCATTTCAAAGGCCTCCTCTGAAGTAAGCAAACTGACAAAAGAGCACTTAGTTTTAAACAGGAGAAATGTATTTAACTAAATCCTAAACACAGTAGGCCATCTGCCAGTAGAAGCAACAGTCATTTTCCCTCCTAGGATCCTTCACAAAATTTTTAAAAATCCTTTTTCCTCCTTCAAATTTTAAAGCTTTTTAACTGCTGTAAAAGTTGATTTAGTAATATGCTTTAAACTCAGAAATTGTAGCTCATTTTTGTTTAAAAGTAGCAAATCTTGAGGCACCTGGGTGGCTTGGTCTTCAGCTCAGGTCATAATCTCACAGCTCATGGGTTCGAGCCTGCATCGGGCTCTGTGCTGACAGGTAGCTCAGAGCCTGGAGCCTGCTTCAGATTCTGTCTCCCTCTCTCTCTGACCCTCCCCTGCTCACGCTGTCTCTCTCTCTCTCTCTCTCTCTCAGAAATAAATAAAACATTAAAAAATAAATATTGAAAAAAAATTTTTTTAAGTAGCAAATCTTGTATTATCTTTGAGTTGAAAGACTGAACTACTTTAGGTTTAATTTGCATTTTAAAGTTTTCTTTCCACCTTTCAGCAGCTTTGATCCAAAACTACAGCTATCTTAAGCTATGTTAAACTTCACTGACATCCATCTCTAAAATGTTACTTCACTCAAAGTATCTTGTGGTGGCACCTGATTCCTGTGAGCATTACCCTGTGACCCTGTGGTACAGTCTTTGTACAGTAGAAACCTGAGATATCTGACATTTGAAGGCGATGTGTCCCTGCCAAGGAGTCAGGACCCTGTGCCCGAGCGCCTGCAGCTACCTGACAGAAACACCCTGGAGAGGACCACTGTATTTCCAGAGAGTCAATTTTGTGAGAAAGGTTTTTGTTTTTGTTTTTAATTTTTTTTTTCTAATGTTTTATTTATTTCTAGGAGAGAGAGAGAGAGACAGCGTGAGCAGGGGAGGGTCAGAGAGAGAGGGAGTGACAGACTCTGAAACAGGTTCCAGGCTCTGAGCTGGCAGTCAGCACAGAGCCCGACGCGGGGCTCAAACCCATGAACAGCAAGATCATTACCTAAGTGAAAGTTGGACGCTTAACTGACTAAGCCACCCAGGCGCCCCATGTGAGAAGGGTTTTAAGAACTAAACTCCAGGGGTGCCGGGGTGGCTCACTTGGTTAAGCGTCCGACTTCGGCTCAGGTCACGATCTCACAGTTCGTGGGTTTGAGCCCTGCATTGGGCTCTGTGCTGATAGCCAGCTCAAAGCCTGAGGCCTGTTTCAGATTCTGTATCTCCCTCTCTCTGACCCTCCCCTGCTCATGTTGTCTCTCTTACTCTCTCAGAAACAAATAAAACATTAAAAAAAATTTTCTTTTAAAGAAGTGAACTCTAATCTGCATCTTCTGTGTGTTGGCAGGTGCCACTCTTGGCTTTCTGGAGCCTAACAAGGGAGTCAACCTCCTCTTCCAGAAATCAGCTCTTCAAATATTGGAAGATCGCTGTCTTGTTCCCTTCAGTCTTTCCGTTCCTTCATCTGTTCTTCAAATGACATTGCTTTCAATTCCTTTCCCCCGTCCTCATCATCTACCTCTGGGTAGACACTCTAGTTTGTCAGTGACCAGCTTCAAAAGGCAGCTTGGTGCTCAAGGCAAAGCACACACCTTCCAGGCAGCCCCTCTAGCAGAGAATGCAGGGGGGGGGGTCAGGATCTTCACTTCACTTGCTCTGGACACTAGGCTTCTATGAATAAGGCCCAATTTCAAATGAGCTTCTTCGGCAGCCCTGAAATGTTTACTTAGATTTAGCTAAAAGCCTCTCAGGTCTCCGTTATCACACAAGCCATAATTAAGACTGGAAAGGGGGAAGGTGTAGGACAAATGAATTTCCCCTTCTCTTTCTCCTGTTTCATATGCTAGGCTACCTCAGAACTGACAGTGGGCCTGCGTCCTGAAAGACTCTCAACCTCACTCAAACTGGGTGGAGTAGAGCTAGGACACGGAGTGGACAGGGAGCTAGCATTTCCAACTGCCTGGATTTTGAGCACAGGCTCACTTCATCCTCCTTTTGCCCAATTTTTTTTTTTTAATGTTTTATTTATTTCTAGGAGACAGAGAGAGAGATAGCGTGAGCAGGGGAGGGTCAGAGAGAGAGGGAGTCACAGACTGAAACAGGCTCCAGGCTCTGCGCTGGCAGTCAGCACAGAGCCCGACGCGGGGCTCAAACCCACAAACCGTGAGATCATGACCTAAGCGAAAGTCGGATGCTTAACCAACTAAGCCACCCAGGCGCCCCTTGCCCAATTTGTTCTTCCAGGACTTGGGCTGTGCCTCACCAGGAAGCCCTTCACACAGTGTGGTCTCGGCAGGGTGGACTAGAAGTAGTTCATTGTTCTGGCTCCTGATTCTACAAATTGTAACCCAAACCAAAGGGGGCCGGGAAGTAGCAAAACTGATTTTTCTTTCACAAATAATTGATTGGTTGACTACTGGAAGATGGTCAGCCATGCTATGTTGAACAAATATTCCCATTTCTTCATGTGGTTTTATGTAACAGATGCAACGTGCTCTGGAAAGGCTCTTGGTATACCTGTTTTCATAATGATGTGAGTAGTCTCTTCAGAAATCACGTTAGTTATGGTGATGTGATGTCTTCTGGCAAACTTCTGCACCAGCATCTGAAATCAAATCAAATATTACATCATAATAAATTACCTCTCGTACACAGCTTTGACTATTAGTTACCCTAGTTTTGAGTCTCCATTTTCCTCACAAAAGGTACATCCCTTTTATTCTAACATGCCTGAAGTCCCAAAATAAATAGCAATTTAATAAAAAATTATGTATAAATCAGAGGGAAAAATTCTAAAATAGTCTGTACTAATAGCCATGGAAATATAACCCAGGATTCAAAATAATAATTTTTCCCCTTAATAGCAGCTATCATTTGATTCCCTAAGACAGTTTCTTTGCAGAGTGGTACGCTACTATAATTTAGATTTATCAGCCTACACTTCGTAAGCCAAGAGGTAACCAGCCTATTCAGAAAGTTATGCTACAGATATGCGGCTGAAAAACCTGCTTCAACTCTCTCATGGTTACAAAACATTCAAGGCAAGATGCTTCTAAAGGTCAGTGTAAAAACCATCAATTTCTCTTAAGAATAAGGATTGGAAGAGATTCATATGCTTCCTGAAAGAAAGCTAAAGCCTTCTAGCTATTATTTATCAACCAAATAAAAATCAATAGGCAATAAAAGGAATTAACCAGATCCGTTATGGACACGGTTGACACGATCAGTAGCTACTGTGTGGTAAACCACTTTGCTTACCAAGGGCCATCATTTACTAGCCCTCGCCATCCATGCCCATATGTATGTGCTGCACACCCCTGCGACAGAGATCAGGCCATCTTTCTTGCAAGCTGCCTCACTCCATACTGCCACAGGGCGCTGAGAAAGAGAGGCTGGAGAAGCTAATGACCTCCTCCCCCTTTTGTCACTGCCCTCTGCCAGGATCATTAGCAATTCTGAACTGATTAATTGTTGAAATCCCGGCCTTGAAACAGCGTTTAGTTAGAAGAGCGACTGCTGAAAAGATCATCTTAATATGGGCTTCAGAATTAATCATGTGTACTACAGTCAGCAGCTTTCATAATAAATTTACCACACTTCAGCAAGTCTGAATAGAGCTGAAAAGTTTTCTTCTTTGCTTGTTTAAAAGACAAGACGTACCCGAGTCACTTACAGTCTAATATGCAGCTCCGAATTGTCCATGGCATGAAAAGATTAGATCTTTTTAGCCTTCTCTGAAAAGCTGAACTCACAATACAAGGGAGGACGGAATGCTAATTTTTGATGAATAAATGGGAATTCTAGATGTACAGGCAAATGATCAAGAACAATATATAAACAGGCACAAATATAAATTTTCAGAGCAAATAGCTGATCTGGGCACGTGCTTGTGAGATGGGAATCCTAGCATTATTGGTAAGAATTTATTCGTTGTATCTACTAGGGCAGACACAGCTTACTTTGCCCTTTTGGTGGAGGGACACATCTGGCCAAGCAGAATGTTATGCCGAGTCACTACCTATAGAGAAGTTAGGATGAGAAATGGTTCTGAGCCTAGGAAGGATATATTAAGAAAGATAGTTAAGAATGATTCTGCCATCTCTCAGTGTGCGATAAATGGCATCCACTATTGTATCCATCTGATATGCTGGTGTGTTATTGTATGATTTTAAAGAAATATTCACTCAATTATTTTTTTCACTCAATTATTTTATTATGAAAGGATACCAATGGTGACTGGTACCACTGACAAGGGAGGTCAATTGCCTAGGATGTCTGAAATCTATACTCAGCCCAAGGAAAAACAAGATTTCAGTGGCATTTTAATGGGTATTTTTCTACAATGTGAAACAATTCCTATTTGTAGCAACACAGGCCCAATGACATGTCAAATTGGAGGGAAGTGTGCTGCAGGGTAGAAATGATAGAGCAGGTTATTGAATAACTGTTACAGGCCAGGATAGAGACAAATCCAGGAGAAAAGCGACTATCTGGCAGTTTGCTTGGAACTACTTTGGATTTTGTTCATTATGCTCATAAGTTCACTCAGATGTAAACCACGGTGTTTACTCTGGGGAATAAAACTATACTCTATAGGGGCACCTGGGTTGCTCAGTTGGTTAAGTGACTGATTTTTGGTTTCCACTGAGGTCATGATCTGATGGTCTATGAATTCAAGCCCTGCACTGGGCTCTGTCGGACACTGTGGAGCCTCCTTAGGATTCTCTTTCTCCCTCTTTCTCTGTCCCTTCCCTGCTCGCTCTGTCTCTCAAAATAATAAACTTTCAAAAAAATTAAAACAACAACAACAACAACCTATACTATACCTACTTGCTTTTTTGGACAAAAAGCAAATTAAAATGAAAAAGCTCTGTTAGATCCCAAACTACAACATGCTGCTAATAGTTAATGATTATTTACTTAAGTAAATATACACAAAATAATCTATGTTATAGCTTTATCTAGGTCCAATGATCAGAAATCAGTAATGGAAATGAAATTACATTGAATTGTTCTTGGTTCCTAGATTTTTTTCTTACAGGTTATTCACTGCTAGTACCTATTTAAAACTACTTGCACTATGTAAAGAAGTCTCAGTTGTTAGGGAGACACATATGGAGACACTCACAAATTCTTTTGGAGTCAAGCCTGATGCCACCATAGATATTCTTTTATTGACTCTTTTTGTTGAAGATGTCACTTCTGGCTTCTCCTTGCTCACAATGTCTTCCCTCTTATTATACCCAGCAGTATTAGTAATATGAACAGCAGCTGTACTCTTGGCTGATTCTTCAACTTGAAATTGGGGTAATTTCAAGGCAGGGGTTGAAGTTGGCATGCTGCTAACATGAACCGGTTCTGGGGCTCTGTCCACAGAGGGATCAGACTCAGGATCATCAGAGAAGAGGCTGATTCCAGATTCGAAGGAAGGGGTTCCCTCTGAAAGGCACGGAGAAAGAAGTTTAACAGACCTGATAATGAATTTGAATTACAAACAGTATTCATGATTCCATATTTTAAAAATGAAAGTTTAAGTCAACAGACTAAAGAAATATAGCAGCATTCTATTGCCAATGACGGGAATTCAAGTAATTTTAAATATTCCTTTCAAAAAAAATTTTTTTTAATGTTTTATTTATTTCTAGGAGAGAGAGAGACAGCGTGAGCAGGGGAGGGTCAGAGAGAGAGGGAGTCACAGACTCTGAAACAGGCTCCAGGCTCTGGGCTGGCAGTCAGCACAGAGCCCGGCGCAGGGCTCGAACCCACGAACCACGAGATCATGACCTGAGCGAAAGTCGGACGCTTAACCGACTAAGCCACCCAGGCGCCCCTCCTTTCAAATTTTTATTACCTATATTCTCCAACTGTTTAACAATGAACATAAAGAATACACAGTACTTTTGTAAGGGAGAACAATTTTGAAAAAAAGAAACAAATACTTTTTTTTTGTTTCTTTATCTACAACATCATTGTCTTTTTGACCTAATAAATCATCAGATATTATTACCAAATTAAAATTAGGAGACCATTCCTGAAACATTTCAGAAAATGTCACTCCCTCAGGAAGTAAGCATAGCTGCATAGAGTTCGTGAGATTCCTAAAATGACCTTAATGAACATGGCCAAATACCACATTTAGGTGCCAAAGAGTACCTTTTATGATAATGTGTTTTTGAGGACTAATTTAAAGCTTTCTTTACTGATTAAAACTTTGATTTATAAGCCATAAAACACACCATTCGGTTATGGTGATTTATAAGGCATAAAATACCTAGTCATTTATATTCATTAATTCATAAAATAAGAGCTTACTTTGTAGAGATTTGACTCATTTTTCAATAAAGGGCAGGCCAAAAACTTTATTCTAGGGCCCTAGAATTCTTTTTTTTTTTTTTGCTCCCCCCCCCTTTTTTCTTTTTTTTTTTTTTTTAAATATATTTTTTTAATGTTTTATTTATTTCTAGGAGAGAGAGAGAGAGACAGCGTGAGCAGGGGAGGGTCAGAGAGAGAGGGAGTCACAGACTGAAACAGGCTCCAGACTCTGAGCTGGCAGTCAGCACAGAGCCCGACGCGGGGCTCGAACCCACAAACCGTGAGATCATGACCTAAGCGAGTCGGACGCTTAACCGACTAAGCCACCCAGGCGCCCCCCCCCCCCCTTTTTTCTAAGTAATCTCTATGCCCAACTTATATGAGTTCAGACTTAAACTCACAACCCTGAGATCAAGAGTTGCACATTCTACTGACTGAGCAAGCCAGGTACTGTAGGGCCCTAGAATTCTTACTTAACAGTTGAAATAAAACATTTAGAGTATACAAGACTCTCCCATCCTCAAAACTGTTAGAGCTAAATCAATACAGGTATATTCACAGCTGCAATAATTTTCATGTAAATTTGGATTAATATTGAAGCAATCTTTCTAAAATGGGTTTAAGAATAATGGAAGCATTCATGACAGACTACACATGTTAGACATCTGAAAAGTTGATTCACTGAAATACCTTTAGGCCAGATTCAGAGTAAAACAGAAGTGTTTTCTCCATTAGAACAGATAAAATATTACCCAAATCTTGTCTTGAAATATAAGACTGCTCCAAGAAATCTCGGGGCTCTGACTTAGTCAGTTGTAGCTCTTCCCCATTGGCAACCTTAATGAGCTCCTTCTGAGACAGACAGTTTGTGCTCTGAAGACTCCTTGAGTGGCTGTGCACAGACTGCCTAGTATCTAACAGCCGAGGCTGAGAAGGGGAAGACCTAGAAGAAGGATGAAAGGAGAAAGTCACCAGCACAGCTTATGAAAGGGCTCATCATACTTCCCGGTCAGCTAAAACACAAGTTGGAACAGCTTACTGCCAGAGAGATGGGGAACGACTAGTGAAAAAGAACCTGAGTGACTGCCCAGAAGTCTGCATCTACATCTGCCAACATGTCAGGGCTGACAGACAACATCTCCCCTTAGGGTCTGGGCCAAGGCAGTACATCTCTCAGCTGTTTAAAAGCATGTCAGCAAATTTCACCAAAGTATTCACTGCTCCTTGCTCAAATTCTATCCACTATCTCACTGAGTCCAAATGGATGTTTTAGACTCATTCAGATCTCTCACAAAAACACAAAGCTGATTAATTCTGACACTTCTACACTCATTCTTTCTACCCAGTTTTAGCAGAATTCATAGAATCATCCCTACCTCCTGCCTTTTCAATGTCCAAAGCCGTTCTAAAACCAAAAGCCAGCTATAAAGTATTGTCAGAAGAGTATATGCACTCAGTGGTTCATTCCTCTGCTCTTTCAGGTATTTAGGACTTTGCAGAATAAGATACTTATCAACAGATTTAAAGGACGCTTAACAAATTTGCAGAATTAATACTCAAATGCATCATGTATAGTTGCCTTTAAATAATAATGGTTAACACTTAAAAACAATAAATTATAATTATAATGGATTATGTAATTAAAATAATATAATTGATTATGACATAATAAATATAATATAAATTAACAATGAACACACATTAAATACCTGTCAATTAAACAATTATTGGGTAGTGTTTACTACAAGTCAGGTCATAAAACTAGGTCCTGTGGATTAAAGATGAGCAAAACTTGAATTGTAAAGGGAGGTTGCTCAATCAATGCGTAGGCTCTTTATTTTTTTAATTAAAAATTTTTTTAACATTTATTCATTTTTGAGAGACAGAGAGAAACAGAATGTCAGTGGGGGAGAGGCAGAGGCAGAAAGAAAGAGGGAGACACAGAATCTGAAGCAGGCTCCAGGTTCTGAGCTGCCAGTACAGAGCCTGATGTGGGACTCAAACTCACGAACTGTGAGATCATGATCTGAGCTGAAGTCAGATGTTTAACCAACTGAGCCACCCAGGTGCCCCAATATGTAGGTTCTTCAATAGAAGACTCTAGAGGGTACACTGGATAAGAATAGGAGGAGGTACAGCAATATTTAATCTTAAATATATATATTTTTAAGTCTACCTATTTATTTTTGAGAGAGACAGAGAGAGAGCATGAGCAGGGGAGGAACAGAGAGAGAGGGAGAGACTATCCCAAGCAGGTTCCACTGTTAGCATGGAGCCTTATGCAGGGCTCAAACTCACGCACTGTGACATCATGACCTAAGCCAAAATCAAAAGTTAGACATGTAACCAACCAAACCACCTGGGTGGCTCAGTTGGTTAAACGTCTGACTTCAGCTCAGGTCACAATCTCATGGTTTGGGAGTTTGAACCCTGTGTTGGGCTCTCTGCTGATAGCGCAGAGCCTATTTTGGATCCTCTATCTCCCTCTCTCTCTCAAAAATAAACATTAAAAAAATATATGATTCCTGGGGCGCCTGGGTGGCTTAGTCGGTTAGGCGTCCGACTTTCGCTTAGGTCATGATCTCGCGGTTCGTGGGTTCGAGCCCCGCGTCGGGCTCTGTGCTGACTGCCAGCTCGGAGCCTGGAGCCTGTTTCAGAGTCTGTGACTCCCTCTCTCTCTGACCCTCCCCTGTTCACGCTGTCTCTCTCTCTCTCCTAGAAATAAAAAATATATATATATATATATGATTCCTAATATATGATTCCTTTTCCTTCCTAACATGTAGGACTCTAATGGGTCTGAGATTCTGTCCTGAACTGTCGAGTAGGAATAACAGTCCAAATTTGTCCTTCTCTCTTTGTAGTATTGTAAAGATCCAGTGAGAAAGTGGATAAAGTGCTTTTGAAAATACCAAGTGCTATACAGTCTTATCTCAATAATGACTTGAACAGACATCCTGAAAGATATTCTGAATTTTCCTGGGGTAAATCAATACCTAAACTTTTTCTAGAGACATAAACTTTGACTAGGGTAAGGGCTGCCTTCAAGAAGAATACCATCTGCCCTCAGGCTTGTTTAGCTTTCACTTCTGTATTTTATTCTGACCTTCAGGAGGGACAGATCTGTGCATTTCTCATTGTAGCTCATGCCTTATATAGAACCGGAAAACTGACACCCAACTGAACAAGAATGTCGTGGAGAAATGAGACGTTAGAGATGGCTCTTTACAAAAAAACTAGAGCAGTATGGTGAGAAAATTTAATAAGAGCTCAATATAAGTAAAGATGTTACTCAGATACCACAAATTGACATTACTTCTTACCTTCTCATTGCCGGTTCTTTATTCTTACCGGTGGAACCATCCAGAGATATTTGAAATTTGTCAGCAGTGGAGGTTTCCCGATTCTGGCTTATAGGACAGTCACTACTTTTCTCTGAAGTTAATACTGCTTGAAATGGAATGAGAAAACAAAGAAATCTACTTTACGGCTCTGTCTTAATGGTGATAATTCAGGTGAGGATATCGATTTTTTCAAAAGCAGCAATCTGTGACAGTCAAATTAGTTTTTAAATAAGTATAACAGACAGAATTTTATAAATGTAAGTGATGCAGCAGCAAATGAAACAAAATGACTAAAAAACAGTAATGACAATAAAGGACACACTTTAAAACAGGAGTAAATGAAGATCTCCAGCTGAGACAGGGCTGCAAAAAACATACATATTTTTTGGCCCTGAATGATAAGAAAACAAGAATAGGAAATGAATTGTTATCTCTGCAGCAAAATAAATTATTCTGAAATCCCCTCAGATAACAGGGAAGAGAAAGTACTGGAAAGCACAAAGCACATTCCCTACTGTCTCCACATCAGAGACTGTAGAAGATGGGGGTTTGAGCTTTTTGTACGTGTGGGGAATTAAGAAGGGAATGGTCAGATGAGACAGAAAATCCAGGTGACAGTTTGCTTTTCGTTTGCAATGACTAACAAAAAAACAAACTGAAAAACAAATATATACACAAAAACCAAGGTGCTAACTGATAAGGAACCTTGAAGTAATCTATGGAACTAATGATGAAATGGCACAAGAAAGGAAAAAACATACAACAGACGCAAGGCCAAGTTCTGGCATGTTAATGAGTCCCTTTTATTTATTAATTCCTCCAAATGTATTCTCGTAGCACTGCTTTCTAGGAAATGCCTTAAAGGCAGAAATCTTTAAAAAGCAAAAGCAAATGCTTAAAATTACAAATGTCTTCTACCCACTAAAAAGTCACTGACAATTGTAATTTATTTCGAGCCTTTATTAGAAAAGCTACAATGCATAAATCGAGGCAGAAAAACTTAAACAAACAAAAGGCTGTATTAATTAAACTGTGTTTTAAGTCATTGGGTAGCCCGGAGGGAAATTTAATCCTCAAATGTACTATTTATAGTTTCCTTTATGTGCATCTTTTCTGGACCTGTGCATTTCTAAGAACACAAGAACTCCAACTGCTGCAAGTAAGCAGAGTCTAACCAAGAACCGGCAAGTTTTTCTTTCAACTGTGTATGTAAAGCTTTTTAATTCAGGTATCATTCCCCCCCAAATCCAGGGTGATAACTGATAAAAGGTAGTGTGTAGTTTCAAAAGAAGTGAAAGGATACAGGGTGGGGTGGGGGAAGCCTCACACACAAACAGAGATGTTAAAGTCATTCCATTGCCTGAACGTTTGACATATGAGCTACTCTTTTCAATACAATACAGCTCAAGCTACAAAGAAATGAAGCTAACCTGAGTTAGGATTCGATAACTCAACACTACATGAAAAAACACAGGGCAAAACTCTTCTGCTCTTCTTCCTTTATCCTTATTTCATAAACACAGATCCAGAACCCAAGTCCTGGTACAGTCCCTCTTAAATCACCCCCTCCTCTGGGGGTGCGGAATCTTAACATGTTATATTCTTCATGGTTAGGGGCTATGGGCTAGACCAAACATTTAATAAATTTACTGCCTATTATGTACTAAGCATTATGCACAGTATTGGGGGGGGAGCCAAAGGAAAAGATATTGGGGAGGGAAGATATTAAGAAATAATCAACTACATGGGGGGGTGCCTGGGTGGCTCAGTTGGTTGAGCGTCCGACTTCAGCTCAGGTCATGATCTCACAGCTCGTGGGTTCGAGCCCCGCATCGGGCTCTGTGCTGACAGCTAGCTCAGAGCATGGAGCCTGCTTCTGATACTGTGTCTCCTCCTCTCTCTGACCCTCCCCTGCTCACGCTGTCTCTCTCTCTCTCACTCAAATAAATAAAACATTAAAAAAAAAAAAAGAAATAATCAACTACATGGGGCACCTGGGTGGCTCAATTCGGTTAAGCGTCCAACTTCGGCTCAGGTCATCATCTCACGGTTCGTGAGTTTGAGCCCCACGTTAAAAATAAATAAATAAATAAATAAAAATAAAATTTTTTAAAAATTTAAAAAAAGAATCAACTACAAAATACAGAACCTACAATGAAATTCACTTTTAAAAAAAAATTTTTTTTAATGTTTTATTTATTTCTAGGAGAGAGAGAGAGATAGCATGAGCAGGGGAGGGTCAGAGAGAGAGGGAGTCACAGACTCTGAAACAGGCTCCAGGCTCCAAGCTGGCAGTCAGCACAGAGCCTGACGCGGGGCTCGAACCCACGAACCGCAAGATCATGACCTAAGCGAAAGTCGGACGCTTAACTGACGAAGCCACCCAGGTGCCCCTGAAATTCACTTTTTAAAAAAAGTACATACTCATCCACTCCAACTGATTCAGAATTTCTGGGGCGGGGACCTAGGAATTTTGAACAAGCGCTTCCGGGAATGAACGTACGTACTGCTGGACAGAAAAGCTCAGATATGTCTGAAAATCACTTCTGCTGTAACAGGCTGTGATCTTACAAACGCTAATGTTTGCTTTATGAATGACAGGTAATCAAAAAGAAAATAAACCAACAAAGTGCCCAATAGGAAATAGCTTTACCTGTAGCGGAAAGTACACATATTTTATAATGGGTAAGGACACACATTTGCACAAAAATATGCAGGCTTGAGAATGACCCCTAAATAAACCATAAGACAGATCTATGCTGAGGGTAAGACGTTTGATGTAAAGGCCCTAGAAAAGGAGCTTTCTTCATCTTTAAGAATACTAGATGTTAAAAATAAAAACTGGTGAAATCCAGTAAGTCTAGAGTTTCATTTGTTACCAGTAATGTACCAATGTTGGTTTCTTAGGTCTGATAAAAGCACCATGGTAATGCAGGATGACAACATTAGGGGAAATGGAAACTAGATAAGGGGCAGAATTCCTGCAGGAACTCTCTGTACTATCATTGCTACTTTTCTGTAAGCCTCAAATGATTCAAAAATAAAAAGCTTATTAAAAAACAAGTCAGTATAGCTAAAGGTAAACAAGACTACCCTTCCTAGGATCAAGAAGCTCACTTGAATTTCAGTCGCCTCACATCAATTTAAGAAAGGAAAAGGCACAAACCTTGAATTGATATTAAGTTGATGCTCACACTGTTTCAGAAATAACACCACAAAATTCCAGAATCCATATCCAGAAATCTCCTTTCAGTAAGTCTGGGGCAGGCTTCAGGGTTTTAATCATGTGAATTAAAATATTTACTGTCTACTATGTTCTTTTTTTTTTTTTTTTAAGAATTTTTAAATGTTTATTTTTGAGAGAGAGACACAATGCGAACAGGAGAGGGAGACACAGAATCTGAAGCAGCCTCCAGGCTCTGAGCTGTCAGCACAGAGCCCAACATCGGGCTCAAACTCACAGACTGTGAGATCATGACCTGAGCCAAGGTTGGACACCCAACTGACTGAGCCACTCAGGCGCCCCAAGTGTCTACTATGTTCTAAGAGTTCTCTGCCCTCATGGAATCTACACTCTAGTGAGAGGTGAAGGGGAACTCTACACAGTAAGGAAAACAAATTGTGTATAATTAAAAGCTAATAAGGGTTATGAAAAAATAACAGTAGAACAGAGGAAAGCGGGGCTGGAAAAGTCAGAGCGGTAAAAGTTACAATGAAAAAGATGACAGCTCATGGTAGATCTTACTGAGCATTGCTCTGTAAGATCAAATAAGCAGCATTTGAGCAATTTGTACAACATATCCCAGTTATGGCAAAGAGATCATGCAGGACACTCTCTGCGGAGTTGGGAGAAAGGAATTTTTCTTCTTTTCTTAGTAATCTCTATACCCAACATGGGACTCAAACTCAGGACTCTGAGATCAAGAGTCACATGCTCTGATGACTGAGCCAGCAAGGTGCCCAAGGACTTTCTTGTTTTAAGCCAGGAAATTCTCTTTAAACACTTATATATATATATTTTTCTTAATTAATTAATTGAGCGAGCGAGCAAGAGAGGGAGAGAATCTCAAGCAGGCTCCACACTCAGCACAGAGCCCAATGTGGGGCCCAATCCCACAACCATGACATCATGACCTGAGCCAAAATCAAGAGTGGGATGCTCAACAGACTGAGCCACTCAGGTGTCCCAAGCCAGGAAATTTTCATAAGCCTCTCCTCTGTCCTCTCGACATTTACCCACCCACCTCAGAACTCTGAGGATGTTATAATTTCATGAGAAAGAAGACCAGTGAATAAGTGTACTATAGAGTAAAAGCTCCTGACAAAACTGCTATTCAGAGATTCAAAAGAAATTTTCAAAAAAGGTTTTCAGGGGCACCTGGGTGGCTCAGTAGGTTAAGCGTCTGACTTCAGCCTAGGTCACGATCTCATGGTTTGAAACTTCAAGCCCCAGATCAGACTCTGCTGTCAGTGCAGAGCCTGCTTCGGATCCTCTGTCTGTCTCTCTCAAAAATTAATATTTTTAAAAAAATGGGTTTTCAAATCCATAGTAAAGCAGAATGTATAAAAATAAAGCATTTATGAAATTTTAAAATGAAAGCAAGCAAGCCACAAGAAACACGTTGTCTACAGATCTTCAGGAAAAAATAAATGCACATCCCCGCCAAAAAGGAGATAGATTTACACACATATTCAAAGCCAGACAATAACATTGCCTACGTTGTGCATTAACACGGAAAGTCTAGTCTTAGACTGAAGATGGTGAAAGCACCCTAAAGAAGAGAACTGTGCTGGGGACGAGACTTTGGGCTTCATTATCTGGGAGAGGAACTAAATGAAGGTAGTTACAAAGAAAGCATTTAAGGAAATACATTTTGAACCACTGCCATAGCAACGGAGGCCCCAGCTTCCCATGCACGAGCTACTGTTTCTCCCTGAACATGCACATACTGCAAGGCGCAGTCTGGGACTGGAGCCACACCATTCTGGAGAATTAAGACTTGATTTCCTAGAAAGATGAAAAGGAAGGCCCTAAGGCCCCAAGACAGACTGGGGAAGGGAGTGACAAAGAAGCGACCTTCCCACTAAATTAGTTGGATGGGTATCATGGAGACAGTGGTGAAGACCACTTGGGGAGGGCTCACCACACTGCGGGTCCTGAAGCAGCAGCCCTTCTGCGGCGCCCGTGCCTGTGCGTCTCCTCTCACCTCTGTGTCTGCGGATCTGCCCCTAATTAAAACCTGCCCAATGTGCTGTCTTCCACAAGGCTCTCTCCAATCAAAACTCAAATTTTCATCTCACTTTCCTTCATTTACGCCACATTATTCCTCAGCTCTGTGCTCACTTCTTATGGGAAGTCAACTCTGATCAATCCCAACCTACCTAGTTATTCCAAGTGCCTTCTCTGAGAGGTCCGTGTGGTCTTGTTGGTCACTAGAACGCTGTCATAAAGGGCCTGACTCTTTCCATATAACCGAGCTTTCTGTGGATCATGGTGCAATTCCTGACACTTTGGACATCTCTTTCTCAAAATCAGAAAGCACATTAAATAGGGCTTTGGGATCTGATACCACTGTTATAAGGAATACATCCTGTTTTTTATATGTTTTCTAGAATGATGGGGTTGCCTATTTCCAATCTCCCCTAATACACTAAGCTTCCTAGGGGCTCCCCATAGTTTCCCCTCATTGTGGGTCCTCAGACAATGACACTTCTTGACTGTCCTGGTTACCCTGTAAGGCAAATTAGTTGTGAGCAGGGACTAGAACCAGGGCTCAAAATAAAATTACCCGTGGAGTGACTCAGCAAACCAATGCTGAGCAAAGAACATAAAATGTTGGAGTTAGGCCCCCACTTTAGGAGGGGAAAAACTTTGCTTAACATGCCAGAGTTTGGCCAATATTACAAACCTTTCTCTGATGTGCTTTGTTCCAGATTGAACAGGTCCTTAGGGCCACAAGAATCTGCTAAGAGGGCAGGGAAGCTGTTAGCAGGCTGGCTCTCGTGCTGCTCTAGCACAGCTTCCAGTTCGGCCATTTCCTGCTGGAGCTTGATCAGGTTGTCTTGCATGGTATCCCTCTGCTACAAATACAAGAAACAAAGCCAAGAAAGTCACACTCTTTTTGTTTTGTTTTGTTTTGTTTTGTTTTATTTATTTCTAGGAGAGAGAGGGAGAGACAGCGTGAGCAGGGGAGGGTCAGAGAGAGAGGGAGTCACAGACTGAAACAGGCTCCAGGCTCTGAGCTGGCAGTCAGCACAGAGCCCGACGCGGGGCTCGAACCCACGAACCGCGAGATCATGACCTAAGCGAAAGTCGGACGCTTAACCGACTAAGCCACCCAGGTGCCCCTGAAAGTCACACTCTTTAAGCAACTTGCCAGAGAGCAGGAATATGTCACACCAATTAATTTTAGCATGGGAACCAAAATCACCTAGAATGGAATTAGGAGTTCTGGTTGATCACCTCTCCATCCAACCATATTTCTGCAATTAAGGCCCATGAAGTTATTTCAGAATAATATCAGAGCAGGAGAATAACACCTCAAACTCTCCCAAACAGACTTGCTTTATTGTGATGCCCTTTCAACGTTGGTTACCCTCTTTTAAAGCGAGGGAGCAAAAAAAACAAAGTATTCAAACAGTTTCAATATTTAAAATTAGCAAGATTCTGTTAATATTTTACACAGGCCATGTTTCACAGATTTGGTACTGTGGGACTCAAAAGAGATTTGAGTTAGTCCATGTCATAGCGTCTGCCTTCTGGCTTGTGAGGACTCTTCCTTTTCTGGGATTCTTTGAACATTTAGTTTCCAAAAGAAAGAGCAAAGAGCTAATTCACTGATTTATCTATTCACTCAACAACTATTTGCTGACCATCTATTGCATGCAAGGCACTGTTCTAGGGGCTTATAGCCCTCATGGCGTTGCCATTCTGGATGCAGAGACGGTACCAGGAGATCACGACAAAGAAGGACCTGCTACAGGGAAGCATCTAGCAGAAAGAATCCTAGGAAATCCTGGAAGGATTGTTACTGTTTTTAATTCAAGATAATGGGCTCTTCTTGCTGATGGGACTTCTGATGTTTATTTCTCCATTTCAAGAAGAAATCTGCTAAGTCTTAGGTTTTTGATAAGCAAGGTATTTGGTAAGTAAGAGGCCTTGCAAAAAATACATGTCTTCACGGCTATTAGAAGGAACATCTATGGTTGGCAGCAAACCCCAGGGAAACAGATTGTTTCACCCTCCCTTTCTTCTGATCCTTGAAAAGGACTTTTGCCGTCTCCTAAAAACAAGCCATCTACTTTCTCCTGCCACACTGCGTTCATAGCTTTCAGATGTTTATGACCAGAAAAACGTACTCCCAGCGTCACAAAGGCTTCCTCTGCTGCCCCGAGACGGAGACCGCCTTGCTGCCAAAGTCTGCAGCAACGCCATTGCCACCACGTGGTGCTTCTGGGTAGTTCTGTCTCTGATCAAACCTGGCTGGGGGAACTGTCTCAGTAAATCTGGAATGAAACCCCATATACAGGTATCTGACAAGCTTCAGAAGCTGTATTAGTCACTTCCACCATGACTGCCACATCTAATTTCTCTGTGGCCATTAAATAGGTTAGAAAATCAGGAAAAACAGTAATGGGAGAATTGTAATTAGAGATCTTTTCTTTGGGTTTTCCCAAAAGAATTACTTTATAACCTAAATTCCCTTGTAGGTAATTGCCCAGACACATTTGGGAGACCAAAACCAAATTGGTTAGTGAGAGCTGTTTTTTTTTTTTTTTAATTCTAATTCTTAAGTGTTTCTGAAATAAGCCCTATTCTTCTTTTCTGTTCCCAATATGCTACTCTGATCTCTTAATATAGCTGCATTACTGTGAAGTTCTTTAAAACTCATTATTGCCCCCAGGATAAAGCCCAAATTCTTAAGCATAGCATTCAAAAGGCCTTTCACACTCTGATCTTTTATTACTTTCCCAAACCACCCATATGCCATTTTCCAGTTTCATATATACTTTCTGGACACATCATGCCTCTGTGTCTTTTTGTCTTGATTGCTGCCTCCCTTCCCTTTATACCTGGAAAAATTCTTCTCATCTTTCAAGGTCCAGCTCAGACGACTCCTTCAGAAATCCCCACCATCTACTACCAGGAACAGATGATCCCCCACTACTTCACTTATACTGCTAATGCACTAGTATACAAAAGTGGAATACTGGACCCTTCTTAAATTTTATTTTTTAAAAGGTTTATTTATTCTTTAGGTAGAGAGAAAGAGAGAGAATGCATAAGTGCAGGGGAGGGGCAGAGAGGAAGAGAGAATCCCAAGCAGGCCCTGTGCTGACGGTCTCAAACTCATGAACCATGAGATCATGACCTGAGCCGAAGTCAAGAGTTGACGCTTAACCAACTGAGTCACCCAGGCACCCCAGGACCCTTCTTGATGGGTGGAATCCTTCTTAATCATTTTTGTATTCCCAATGCCTAGCAGGTGGTAAGTACTCAGTAAATGTTTAATGCAGAAATGAATTAATGAATGAGTATAGTTAATCAGTCTTTGATAAAAAACAGATACTTAAATAGTACCAAATTAGGGATGCCTGGGTGGCTCAGTCAGTTAAGTGTTTGACTTCGACCCAGGTCATGATCTCACGGTTCATGGGTTCAAGCCCCGCATTAGGCTCTGTGCTGACAGCTCAGAGCCTAGAATCTGCTTCAGATTCTGAATCTCCTTCTCTCTCTACCCCTCTCCCACTTGTGCTCTGTCTCTGTCTCTCAAAAATAAGTAAAATATTAAGGGGCGCCTGGGTGGCTCAGTTGGTTAAGTGTCTGACTTCGGCTCAGGTCATGATCTCGTGGTCCGTGGGTTCGAGCCCCGCATCGGGCTCTGTGCTGATAGATCAGAGCCTGGAGCCTGTTTCAGATTCTGTGTCTTCCTCTCTCTCTCTGCCCTCCCCTGCTTGTGCTCTGTCTCACTCTGCCTCAAAAATAAATACACGTTAAAAAAAAAAATAAGTAAAATGTTAAAAAATATTAAATGGTACCAAATTAGGATTTCTTTCTCTCCTATATATTTCTCCTTAGTTCTGTTAAACAGATGGAGGGAAAAGATCCCACTTCAATCATTTTGCCTGTCTGTGCTACTCTAAATTTCAGTTAGCCATGAAATCTGACTTTAGCTGTTTTGAGTAGACTGTTGATAAAAACATTTGGCAAAATGAATCTTGAACAAATAGACATATCTCTGGGAAGATCAGAAATATGAAAAACAAAGAGTTTATGGAATGTCAAATCTAATGCACTACGGCAGAGGCCAACAGAATCAGAAACTGGAACCCACAAACTTAAAACACAATGGACAAAAAGGTGAAAGGCACTGGTGAAAAGGTTGAAAGAGCCCCAAATCCACCTAGGAGTTGCAGAGAAAAGGCCTCCTTAGTCTTTTCATTCATTTTGTCACCATGGCAATCCTGTAGGCAGGAAGAATACTGGTGACAACTCAGGTACGAACAGCCTGAATAGGCCACCGTCTCAAAGATTTCTTCCTGACTGAAGCAGGTTTCAGCCCTAGAGGGATCTGCTCTGTACAGAAAACGGGCAGAAGACAAGCCCTTTCCTTCCATAGTCCTCACAGCAATGCCAAGAATTAGAAGATGTTAAAACTGGATACCACCTGGTGTTAGCAACAGTGCAGGGAAGTGAGACCCATCAAGTATCACAGGGGCTGTGAGAGTATGGATTTGTTCAATCTTTCTGAAGAACAATTTAACATGTATCAAAGACCAAAAACTTTAGCCGTAGGAATTTATACTAAGGAAATCACTGGGAATGCAGGCAAATCTTTAGCTATTATGAAGATATTACTATGGTGCTGTACATGATAGCAAACTGTGTCTCTTACTTTGAAACCCTCATATTTATTAATAGGTCAAATAAATCATGGCTTCCCCAAAGGACAGAATACTATATAGCAATCAAAAATGAATCATTGAGGGGTGCCTGGGTGGTTCAGCTGGTTAGGCCTCCGACTTTGGCTCAGGTCATGATCTCACAGTTCGTGGGTTCAAGCCCCACATCAGCCTCTGTGATGACAGTTCAGAGCCTGGAGCCTGCTTTGGATCCTGTCTCTGTCTCTCTCTGCCCCTCCCCTGCTCACATTCTGTCTCTGTCTCTCTCTCAAAAATAAATAAACATTTAAAAAAATCATTGAAGAAAACTTAATGACATCAAAAAAACATTACAGTGTATGTTAAGTACATGGAGCATTATGTATTTTTTAAAGCTACAGTGTACACCTACCTTTGTGCACACACAGGAAGAAAAATGGAAGAATACGTATGAATAGTTAATAGTAATTATTCCTGAGTAACCCACAGAATTTAATCTTTTAAATAATTAATGTAAGCACATGGCATAAAATTCAAGGCACAAAAGGATATTCAAAGAATAAGGCTTCCTCTTCCTTCTCCCAGTCTTGTTTCCCCACTCTGAGGGCAACCACTATTACCTGTTCAGTGAAGATGGTGGTGTTAATCTTTATTTATTTATTTATGATGGTGTTAATCTTTAAGCACTGTGATAGAGAGTGCTTTTTCAAGGAGAATCCTCTGCCTGTAGTACTGAAACATTCATGTTACCGATCCCCTTCATAAGTACCACAATCTTGGTCTTGGCCATGAGATACAGGAAGTAAAATCATGTTACTTTCTTTTTTAAAGAAAAAAGAGGACTTACAGGCACCAAGAAACAACTTGCAGATTTAAAAAGAAAGAACAAAAAGAAATCTCCACAAAACAACGAAAGGCTAGATCATCTCTGTGGGCTCCAATTTTGTACCGAGAATAAATACACCCCTCACTTTAACACAGTAGTGCTTTCATAGATATTTTTGCTATGGGGAAAATTGCTTTTTTAAACAATATATATTTTTAAATGTTTATTTATTTTTGAGAGAGAGCATGAGCAGGGGAGAGGCAGAGAGAGAGAGGGAGACACAGAATCTGAAGCAGGCTCCAGGCTCTGAGCTGTCAGCACAGAGCCCGACACGGGGCTCGAACTCACGAACAGTGAGATCATGACCTGAGCCACCCATGCGCCCCTAGGGAAAATTGGTTTTGAAGGTTTAGCTTATTCATTAAGTTCAGGATGTATTGTTTGTAGTGAGCCAGGTGCGGGGGTGTGTGTGTGTGTGCACATGCATGTGAGTGAAATAAAAGGCAGCATGAGTTCCATTCAGGTGCTTACCATCTACTCCGAGGAGACAAGGTACCACATACAACGGTTATACCATTAATTCTAAAGGATGATCAAGCAAATGTCAGAGCGTGGGGTGCCTGGGTTCATGCTACTGAACACAGTGGACACAACACACACACATCCACACAAGCCTTTTACCTGAGTGGTTAAAATATCACTTTGAGAGGACACCCCTGAACAGTCTTCAGAGAGGCTTGTTTCACTGTCGTACCTGGATGCCGCTTCACCTTAAATGATGATAAAAATAGCTTCAGATGTGAAAACAGCACATACCACAACTCCTATCTGTCTCCTCCCATTGGTGGGCCAAATTTCACTTTCACGTCATACAAAATGATCACACTCCTTGTTCTGGGACACCTGGGTTTCCTCTTGGAAATCATAACAATGAAAACCAGAAATAAGTCCCCCAACAATTAGATCTCTTTCAAACAGAGAAGATGTACTAGCTGGGTAAAGGACTTTTACGGAAAGGCACCTTAGGAGGAACATGTGTAAAGCTTAAGAAACAGATACTTTAGTTGCACTTGGAAACTTGTAAAATGTCCTCTTCCAAAAGGCATCAACATTTAGCTCATTTCTATACTACAGATGGGGGCAAACACAAAAACCGGGTTCCAATACCTAAGTTTGAATCCACACTCTGCTCTTCTTCATGATTATCATCTTCCAGGCCAGGTTCCCTTTCATCATCATATGAACCCAATTCCTCATCACTCAGAACGTCCAGGTTGCCAGACTGATGCCTCACTTGTTTGGAAGGAGGATCAAACATCAAGAAAGGATCCTGGGTATTTGTATCAACAGTTGAGTCTTCCAATGCACTGCATTGTGAAGAAAATAAGCTACCAGAAGACCTCGCTTCCTCACTAAGGTGATGTTCCTGGGATGCCTTTGCTGATGTTACCGGGTTACTGCCGTCATGTAAGCTATCCTTCAATGATTCTAGGTTCTCCTCTGTTTTCTTAGACAGACCCTCTGTGGCAATGGCACTACGGCTGGTAGACTGAGAGGTTTCATTGGCTACTTTACCAAATAGTAAGTGTTGGAAGCAGGGAAGCTCTTCCTCCTCACTAGACACGTTCTCTTCTGAGAACTCTAACTTCCTGGTCCCTGGTCCCTGGCCCCTGTTTCGTGTTTGGTCTAAAGGGCTAGGGCTCCTTCTGAATTTTCCTTTCTGGACACTTTTGCTAAAAACAGCAGATCTTTCCCTATCACCACTTTCAGCAAAGCTGATGTTTCCCTTTATTTCATCACCATTTAATAGGTCATCAGGTGTCTCTGAACAAACCTGAGAAGCACGGCTACTTCCATTAGGTTGTTCTACATTATCGGAAATTAGACATAGGGTGAAATCTGCATTAACAGACTGAACTACTCCTTCATTTTCTCCTTGCTTTTTCATTTCTAGACGTTTACAATTATTTATAGGAAGGCACTGCTCATAGGCTTCAGGTTGCAAAAGACCTAACCTGCGCATAGTACTTAATTTAGATCCTCGGTTTCTACCCAGTTCTGTTTGAATGTTTTCACCACTGGAACCTATTTCATTAATACTAGAGCCTTCGTTAGTACTGGGACCTACTTCATTAACACTGCTTGAGCTAACTTCTTTAAAAGTGCTTTCTCTAATGTTATTTTGGCTAACTGTGCTCACTGTACTTTGAACGACATTCTCGTTTCCCACCATTCTTTCAGGTGACACTGAATGCTGCTCAAACTTTTGCTCCGACAGGTTTTTCTTACATACAGTGTTAACAGATGATCTGATGGGAGAAAGTGGTGGTATATGATAAGAGTTTGTGGAAACTCCAGGGTTATTTGCATCAAGGAGTTCAGTTTCATCGCCTCTGAACTGAGATGACTGACAAAGGCCAGAGACTCCTTTTTTGCTACATTTGCCATAATCACCTGGCTCCTCCGCTTTCTGAGTGACAGCAGAAAAGCCTGCAGTTGCACAAACTGCCTGCACATGCTTGATTTCAGTCTCTTTCTTTCCCTGATTTTCTTCTTTTGGTTCACATTCAAGAGTGACTTTTGGACTTTGTTTCCTTAGGGACCTGGAACTGGCCCAGACTGTTGCACATTCCTTTTCTGGATTTGAGAACAGAGCAAACGACTGACGTTTTGAAACCTTGAACGTATTATATAAATTCTGTGTATCAAGTTCACTCTCTTCCACTTCTATGCTTGTCTCTTGAGTGTGGTTATCTTCACGTCTCAGCAGATCTGTAAAACCCTCTGTGCCATTTCTAGTTTCTTTAGAACAACCATGGATAGGTTCCTTGGGGATTCCAATTGCTGCAAGCAGACTCGCACGTTGATTTGGTGCTGTTTTTGCCTTCCCTAGGGTGTCAGCTTCCAGTAAGGAGATACTATCCTGAGTGCCATAATCAGTATCAGGTACCATTGAAATACTGGTACTCTCTACAGACCTTTCAGTTTGCAAACTTTTTCCTCCACTCAATACCAGCTCTTTGGGATCCCTGGTACTATCAGACACATGAATCGTTCCCCGGCTCTCTTCTATTTCTTCTCTTCGAATGCTAGGGTTGACAAACTCTTGAAGTTTATTAGAACCTGAACAGTTAGTAAAAACCTCAGGTACGTTTGTTAAATTTAGCTCCGGAAAAGTGCTGCTGGCAAGTCTTTTATTTATCTGTTTATTTGGCTTGTTACGCTTCTTGTCTCCAGGTGCAAGTTCTTTATCTTCCACGAGTTGAAGTGCTTTGCTGTGTCTGACTGGCATTTGGTCCGAACTTTTTCTTTTCACCATCTCTTCACTGCTAGAACAACTATCGATCTGTAGTTCGGTATGATCAGGTGGGCTTGGATTTTTATTGACCACTAATTCCAGTGCACACACGTGCCTGGTAGAGGACTTCCTCCTCAGCCTGTTCTCCTTAGGTGCTCTTGAACTGTAGCTATTTAATTCTGATTCCATATTGCTTATACTGCTGCTTATCGGTTCGGCTTTGGTTCTAAAAGCAGATTCATTTTCCAATGATTCTGTTGGGTTAGCATTTTTCTCTTTCTGAACATAATCACCTTTTGTTCCATTCTCAGAACCATTATTTGTTATATTCATCACATGACCATTTCGCCCTATAGGGTCGGTTCCCTCAATTAGCTTTTCAGGAGTCTTTTGAACAATGGCCAAATCTACTTTCTTGATAAAATCCTCAGGATGAAGGCCTGATGTAGGTCTCCTTTTATGCTTTGTTTTATTTGTGAGGGGATGGGCTTGCGTTATCTGAGGTTCTATAGCACATGCTCCTATAATGAGATCTTCAGCTGTGTGGCTCAAGTTAGGGAGACTTGCCTTCCTTCGATAGGTTTTCCCAAATATTTTATCTTCAATATTACTCTCTAGTGGTTTGGTGTGGACTCTTTCACTTTTGCATATCAAAGCTTCATGAGGATCACTGGCGATTAAGTCTATTTTCTCAGAAGAACCAGAATATCCATCCACTTCCTTTGGAACTTCTACTGCACCAGCTACTCCAGTATTTGATTTACATCCTCCTTCGTGTGAGTCATCAGAAGTCAAAATTTCATCACTTCTGGAAAACCACTCATTAACTTTCTGTATGCTACTATTCAGTGTTATCCAAGGAACATCTTGGGAGTCTCTAGGACTGTCAGAGGATGGAGGTTTCTGCTTACTCAGTTCTTTTCTCCCACACAAGGGATCAGCATTCAGAACTATCTTTTTTTCTGTGCTGGGAGTCTGCCTATCATTACATGTTTCCTTACTTTCAGCCCATCTGCTTTGTTGGCTCCTTGCTACTCCAGGCTGTTTGCTTTTATTACAGAATTCAGTCTTTTCTACATTCATTCTGTCTTTAGTGAGTAATAAACTGCTGTTCTCATGCTGTAATGAGCTGGCATGAGTATTTGTGCCACATGGCTCCACATGCAAGTTTGAAACAGAAATACCCTGATATTTTTCTGGATGCTTCTCAGTTGCATGCTTCTCAGTGGTGGTCAAATCTTTATTACTGGATTGACGATGTTCAGTATTTGTTATGTCCTCAGAATATTCACAAGGAGCTGAAAGTATACAAAAACAACAAGGTGCTTAAAAACTGAATTATCACCAAAAAAATAATGTACTTCACAACTTTCAGGGTAGAAATAAAGGAACTGGCTATTTTTAGAGAAACTAACCTCATAAACCACCAAGTATATTGAAGATGTAGCTCATGTCCTTTCCCAGAATTCCTATTTATCTAGATTCTCTTTATCTCCACTTAAGACACTTAAAATTTTGATTTCAGAATTCTCCCTATTCATAAACCATACCTCCTATTTCTGTAACCTCTGACAATGAACTTAAAGCGGACTGGACATCAGACATACAATGCTCTGTTCTATCTTCAGACTCCTACTCCCTCTGCTTAAATACCAGTATACAAAAGATGAAATATAAACACACCAATTGAAAGTAAAAGGCAACAACCAGTTACATAGGCTACTATTATAATCACATCAGTCTAGTGCCATTGAAATAGATCAGGCTGCATGACATTTGAGAAAGAAAGATTTTCTAACTCTGCCAAGAGATGTTGTGAATTATAAATGTTCCAAATGGTCTTCAGAATAATCTAATTATAGTACTGAATCTACCCATTCTCTCTTCATTGCCCGTTAAGTTGAAAAGACTAGTCATTACCCTTTTTTGCAGGATTCAAACTGGCTTCTGCCCTGGCTCCTTGAGGGGTGATTCGTAACAATTCGTCGTCTCCCACACTATAGAGAAGAGACAGAAGCCGTAATGAGAAACGCTAGTTATATGATCACAGAGTTGTCAAATGAACAAGATCAAGTATTTTAGCTCCTCTAGGTACTACTGCAGTAAGCTGATCAATTTGATTCACTTTCTGACATTTGTGCTCTCCTTTAGTAACTTCTAGTCAAAATGAAATGGTCAAAGACTGAGGAAACACATTCACAAAAATCAGAGGAGTATCATAGATACATTGCTTTACGGATGTGTAAAAGAGAGACAAAATTTAAATGCTGGCCAAACAATAGCCAAAATATGGTAAAGAAAAAAATCCAACATCATTTAAAAGTGTATCTTGGGGTGCCTAGATGGCTCAGTCGGTTAAGCGTCCGACTTCGGATCAGTTCATGATCTTGCGGTTCATGGGTTCGAGCCTCACATCGGGCTCTGTGCTGACAGCCATCTCAGAGCCTGGAACCTGTTTCAGATTCTATGTCTCCCTCTCTCTCTGACCCTCCCCTGCTCAGGCTGTCTCTCTCTCTCTCTCTCTCTCTCTCAGAAATAAATAAAACATTAAAAAAAAATTTTTTTAAGTATATCTTAATGAGGGGCACCTGGGTGGCTTAGTTGGTTAAGTGCCTGACTTTGGCGCAGGTCATGATCTCACGGTTCATGAGTTCGAGCCCTGTGTCAGGCTCTGTGCTGACAGCTCAGAGCCAGGAGCCTGCTACAGATTCTGTGTCTCTCTCTCTCTCTACCTCTCCCCTGCTCGTGCTTTGTCTCTCAATAACGAATAAACATTAAAAAAATTTTTTAAGTGTATCTTATTGAGAACACATGAGCAAAGATATTTAAACACTGGGATGGAGTAGACATTCCAATAGAACGCAACACTGTCTCTGTGCTTCTTTTCCAGCTAAAAACCATTTCTTCCCAAGAGAGATTAGGAAAAAGTCATTTGCAAAAAAGATCTGATGATCACCATAGATCACCAAAGCCATCACAGATCTTAGAGTCAAGCAATAATTCCTACGGAAAGTAATTTGACAGGTAACCCAATTGGGGTGGCTTGAAGATTACTGTAGAATTTATGCAGACAAAGCTTGAGGGATGGATGGAATCCATCCAGGAAAAGAATTGAAAATTAAGTCCTTTAATATCTTCATGAGCCAAAATTACCACTGTGTCAATACTACTATTCAAGGGGGCGCCTGGGTGGCTCAGTCAGTTAAGCATCCAACTTCGGCTCAGGTCATGATCTCACGGTTCGTGGGTTCGAGCCCCATGTCGGGCTCTGTGCTGACTGCCAGCTAAGAGCCTGGAGCCTGTTTCAGATTCTGTATTTCCCTCTCTCTCTGACCTTCCCCTGCTCACTCTGTCTTTCTCTCTCAGAAATAAATAAAACATTGAAAAAAAAATACCACTGTTCAAGGAACTAAGTAAGACACTACCATGTCCATGGAAGCAAGTCTGATTGGAGTTGTTATTTTAAACTCTTTTGGACTCTACTAAGATAGGCTTTCTCAGCTATAAAAACAAACAACCATCAAGGTCTATTCCAATGCCTAATTCTAACTGAAAATACCAATCCTTAAAATTAATTAAATTCAAAAATGCCAGCTTCATAGACAAAAAAGGCTCTATTCAACTCACCTGCAATAACTTGCCTTAGTCACTGTATCTTCAGAAGAATCAGATCCTAAAAAATTCCCCAGATAACAAATCAATGAAAGGATTTTTATCGAAAGGACTAAACTCAATAAATGTACTTGTTGCAAAACAGATATTCATTCCAGAAATATTACCGCACACTATCTGCAAGATCTGCAGGCACAATGATACATATGGCAGCCAACACAGAGAAGTGGTTACAAGCACAGGCTCTGGCACCAGGATTCCTAAGGCTGAATCACAGCTCTGCCCCTTCCTTGTTAGTTATGTTATCTTGGCAAAATGTCTTCACCTCTGTGCCTTTGTCTCCTCACGTGTAAAATAAGTATAATAATATCAACAACCTCAGAGGTTAATCATGCATTTTAAATCAGTTATACAAGTAAAGCCCAACAGTGCCTGGACCATGGTAAGTAGTCCTAAATATTCACTATTATAGTTATTTTGTTTATTTTTATGACACAACATCTGATGTTTCGGAACTTCTGACCCTAAAACAGGAAAAGATTTACAAGTAATTTCAAGAGAATCTGGTGAGTGAGATGGTAAACATACAGTGGTGCTTGGGAGCTCGAAGAGGACCATTCTTTCCAATTATAAATACGTTCTAAAATATAAGACGATTAGAGACCTATTTGAACTGAGCTCAGCTTCTTAAAAGTCTTACTGGTCTAGTACAATGTATCTTGCACCCCTCTAAATGCTGTGGCCATCCCATCATGTTATTTCTCATCCCTATTCTCCATCCTTCCAAAGCATATTTACACATGCTATTACCAGACAGCCTTTCTTTTGCTCTTTTTACAAAATAAAACTCTTCAAGGTGAGAGCTACAGCTTTTACACTATTTAGAACACATCATAAGGCTGGAAAAATAATAATATTTTATTTTCACTTTCCAAAGCTCCCTGCCACTATATAAATTATGAGGCTTTCGGTATAACTGTAAGACAAATAATCCAGCAATTATTATTCTAAACTTACAAAATCTGTGTCACTTACCCAATTCAATGTAGACAGACTTATTCTGTGGTTGTATCTGCTGCTTTGTCCTCAGAGATCTCACAATTCCAAGGTTAGAGAGTTGGACACTAAAACTGGTTTCCTGCTAAGCAGTAAAGAATGATCAACTAATTGTTGGCCAGTCCTGTGTTTCTTTTCTTAAAGAGATACCCCAGGCCATGGACAAAATAGACCATCATAATTAGCTAACATTTGACACCTGGAAAAAACACTTGGCAAACTACACATCAAACTACACAAAAAAATGAGTTGTGCGTGTTTTGAATATTTTTCTCTCCCTCTGTTCTTATAAACTTTTCTAAACTGTTTTACCTATGTAATTTTTGAAGAAAACCAGATTTTGAAGCTAATACTTCATATTGTAGCATAAAAAGGGAATGAGCTTCATTTAGTACACATTCCCAATCATATCTGATAACAGGGTTATGAATAAAAATCCAGCAATCCTAAAAACATTCAGTACAGGAAAGGATATTTAAAAATCCAACATTACTCTGATGAAGCTTTCCTTCTTTTTGAGTCCTTAGACATCTACTAAAAAATGAATGCTGGTACCATGAGAACTATTTAAGATCTGCATTATTCATTCATATACAAGCAACAACAGACCAAATCACTGTATTTTCTCTGACAATTACACCTTTTAAGTTGTAGTAATTTTCAAATGGTAAAAATTGATTTTTTTTCCAGGCAACTTTTCAAAGGAAACAAACTAAAAGATACTTCCTCATGCCTGGAGAATTACCATTAAGATGGTTATTTTAAAAACTAGCAAGTGGTGTGCCTGGGTGGTTCAGATGGTTAAGCGTCTGACTTGGTTTTGGCTCAGGTCATGTTCTCATAATCTGAGAGACTGAGCCCCACGTTGGCTCTGCACTGTTAGTTAGCACATAGCCTGCTTGGGATTCCCTTACTCTTTCTCTCTCTGCCCCATTCTCTTTCTCTCTCTCAAAATAAATAAATAAATATTTGAAAAAACAAAAACAAAAAACCTAGCAAGCTTAAAACTTAAAACCATCAGTGACCTTGTGGCTAACTTAGACAAGCATCAGAACTGATAAAGCACTAAAGCAGGGGAAGGGCCCAAAAGGTCTCTCTTGCCCACACTAGGTATAAAGACTTTCTCTAGGCTCTTCTCTTGACCAACCAGTTAATTTATCACCCTTGTTTACTGACTTTTTATATAAATCCACAAGCATCTAGCACCTTCACTAACTCACAACACTCAATAAACAGATTTTACTAGAATAAATGAAAATGTCTTTACCAAGCTAGGGTTTTCAGGTTCACTCTGTCGAAGTCTTTTAGCACGGTTTCGATAGCCCATACTTTGGATAATAGACACCTCCTCCTTCAGACGCTCAGGAGAGCTATTTTCCTTTTTTGAAAAGTTATAGCTGTTTGCAACTGTGAATTACAAAGTAAAGTGTTATTTTTGTAGTTAGAAAAAATATAGTAATTGTATCCAAGAACTAAGAGAAATCCTGTGTATACTCTGTTTTGTTAAGACAATGCATTAAAGGTTACCTATCATTTTTTTTAATCAACTCTGGAAATTCTACTCTTAGGAAACACACAAAATTTAAGAGTTACTTCTAGTCTTTTTTTCTCTCCCTCAACACTAACAAATTTACCTATTAATACCATATTTCACTGAATCTAAGATGTCAACAATGTACCGCTTAGAAAACACACTAAATTAAGCAATAATACACCACAGGTGGTAAATTGCTCCCAATTTTGGAGACGCTAAAATGTGAAAAATGCATATCTCAGGACCTATAAAGTAAGGGGTGAGACCAGCGGAAACGATTTAAAAAATAAATCACAGATAAAGAGTTAAAGTTAACTTAGAGCCAAAGATCTTACTGCTGATTCACAAAAAATAATGTGAAAACTTCCTGAGTTCTAATGGACAGCCACTTGAGAACTGGCCCCTGGGGTTAGGCAACACTTACACTGCAATCCTGTGTCAAGCTCAAAAGCATGAATTATTTTCAACAACTCTTCAACAAGTTGACTAAATCTTGTACTTTCTTGTAAGCTTCTGAAATTAAATTGATTGAGAAACATACTCAGCAAAGGATGATCAACTTTTTAAGGATACTAAAACACGGAAGGACATGTAAACAAAAAGTAGATGTAGCAACAGTAGAAAAATTATATTCTGAGAACAGAGCTATCAGTGACATTACAGTATAATCAAACATCATCGACATCAGAAAAAGGTACGCAGCAGTATCGGTTGTTCTTTTCTCTTTTTTTGGCCATTCAAGCCTGCCAAAAGCCTATAACTATCTAAAATAATAGTACTCTGAATCCATAGTAGATATACATCTACGGCATAGAGAATTTCCCATTCTTAACACTTGAACCTCATCCACTCAACCTCCTAATTTGAGCTCTCAGGAATTTCTGTAATGTCCAAAAAGAGATTTTGGTTTAGGAAAGTTGTGGGGCAATATAATTTATTTATTTGTTTAAATATCTCTGTGACTACTATGTGCCAAACACTGAAAAAACAGGGTTGACTGAGACAGAAAAAGCCAGTGCCCCTAGAGAACTTACATTCTAACCAAACGGACCCATAACATGTATGTAAACACACTCTGTGTGTGTGTGTGTGTGTGTGTGTGTGTGTGTGTGTGAATAATTAAGTAGAAACAAATTCAGGGAAGAAAAATAAAAGCAGGACCAAGAGACAATGGGGGCAGAATAATATAGTCCCACTTTAGATAAGACTGCAAGATCTTGTGTCGTTCAGAAGCATCAGAAAGAAGCAATGAATTCCTAATACCTTTATAAGACAGAAATACAATAAAACTTTCAAGAAAATGACTTTAGAAATAATTTACTCTGTCAGCTGAATATCCGTTTATACATTTTTCTAGTGATGAATAGTTTAACAGGAACACCAACTATGTTCTTAAGGAATTTCTATTTTTCCCTGCCATTATTGCATCCAACCTCCCATCACTACCCAAATTAGATACCTTTTGGTTATATCATTCTTACACAAAGGACACTGTGAAGGCCCTTTCCTCTGGTTGAGAAGTTTCAGCATACAAAATCTATAAATTATAAAAAACGAAAAGAACAATTCAAGTTACTTTTTTTTGTATAGAGAGTATTCAAAAGGCAAATACCCATGAAAAGATAATCTCATGACTGCCCTTTAGAGCCATTTTCAAGGTAATGGCAGGTGAATTATAACCAATGGCTTTAATTGTTTTTAGATGCTGCATAAACAGAAAACCAAACTACATAAGCAATGATCTATGAAAACTGAACTTAACATGGATATGGCTTACTGTTATGATCAAATAAAACATTAAAAAGTTAATATGGCATATTTAATGATATATTCATAATTATATCATGCTGCATAATTAGATGTAAGTGGTAAATAGTTTAAGTAAAACAATTACAATTAGTTTAAAAACTCAGCACATTACTACAAAGCTATAGTAAATCAAGACAGTGTGATGTGGGCATAAGGACAGACATATATATCGATGAAACAGAATTGAGAGTACAGAAAAACCCATGTATCTAAGGTCAATTGATTTTCAACAATGGCACCAAGACAATTAAATAGAAAAAAAACAGTCAACAAATAACAACAAATAGTGCTAGGACAACTAAATACTCACATGTAAAAAGAAGCTAGACTCCTAACATATAATACAAAAAAATTAATTCAAAATGGATCACAAAATTAAATGTGACAACTAAAACTATAAATCTTTATGACCTTGAGTTAAGCAGTGATTTCTTTCTTTCTTTGAGAAAGCAAGAGAGACCTCGGGCGCACACCCATCTGAGCAGGGGAGGGGCAGAGGGGGAGAGAGAGCAGGAGAGGGGGAGAGAGAGCAGGAGAGCGGGAGAGGAGAGAGAGGAAGGGAGAGAGAGGAAAAGACAGGGAGGGAGGAAAGGGAGAGAGGAAGAGGAAAAGAGGGAGAGGGAGAGAGAGAGAGACAGACAGACAGACAGAAATCTTAAGCAGGCTCCACACTGAGTGTGGAGCCTAACACAGGGCTCAATCTCACAATGATATTTAATGTCACCCATGCACCCCAGCCATGATTTCTTAATTACACAAATAAACAAAGAAAAAATAGATACATTGGGCTATATCAAACTTAAAAACTTTTGTGCTACAAATAATACCACGAAGAAAGTAAAAGGCCAAGTCACAGAACAGGAGAAAATATTTGCAAATCATTTATCTGTTAAGAGACTTGTATCTAGGATATATAAAGAACTCTTAGAATTCATTAATAAACAGAGAAATAACCCAACCGAAAAATAGGCAAAGGATTTGAATAGAGATTTTCTCCAAAGGAGATATACAAATGGCCAATCATTATTATTAGCCATTAGGAAAATGCAAATCAAAGCCACAATGAGATACTACTTTACATTCACTAGGATGGCTGTACTCAAAAATAAGTACTGCAGAAGATGTGGAGAAACTCAAATCTTCATTTATTGCTGGTGGGAATATAAAACAATGCAGCCACTTTGGAAAAGTTTGGGGATTCATTAAAATATTAAAGAGTTACCACAGGACTCTCCAATTCTATGCATAGGTTTCTTCCCTGGAGAAATGAAAATGTAAGTCCACACAAAACCTATACACAAATGTTCACAGCAGCATTATGAGAGCCAAAAAGCAAAAGCAGGGGCACTTGGGTGGCTCAGTCGGCTAAGCATCCAACTTCGGCTCAGGTCATGATCTAGCAGTTCATGGGTTCGAGCCCCTTGTCGGGCTCTGTGCTAACAGCTAGCTCAGAGCCTGGAGCCTGTTTCAGATTCTGTATTTCCCTCTCTCTCTGACCCTCCCCTGCTCACACTGTCTCTCTCTCTCTCTCTCTCTCAGAAATAAAAAACATTAAAAAAAATTTTTAAAAAGGCAAAAACAATCCAAACGTCCATAACTGATAAATAAATAGACAAAATTGGTATATCCACACAATGGAATACTATTCAGCCATATAAAAGAACAATGTATTAGGGCACCTGGCTGGGTAAGCATGTGACTCTTAATCTCAGGGTTGAGTTTGAACCCCACAAACCTTTTTTTTTGTTTTTTAAATATTTACTTTTGAGAGAGCAAGATCAAACATGAGCAGGAGAGGGGCAGAGACGGGGAGGGGACAAAGGATCCAAAGCAGGCTCTGTGCTGACAGCAGAGAACCTGATACGGGGCTGGAATTCACAAACCATAAGATCATGACCTGAGCCGAAGTCAGACACTTAACTGACTTGTGCCACCCAGGTGCCCCTAAAATCTTGATTTTTCTTACTTTTTAAAAAAGTAGGTACCATGCTCAACGTGGGGCTTGAACTCACGACTCTGAGATCAAGTCATATGCTCTACTGACTGAGCCAGCCAGGTACCCCGAAAATAAAATCTTAAAAAAAAAAATACTGATACAGGCTACAATACGGATGAACCTTGAAAACATTACGTTAAGTGAAAAGAAGGCAGACACAAAAGGCCCAATATTGTATGATTTCATTTATATGAAATATCCAGAGCAGACAAATCTATACAGACAAAAGGTAGATTTGTGGTTTCCTGAAAGGAGGTAGGAGGCGGGAAGGGGTTAGCTGCTAAAGGGTACAGAACGTCTCTCTGGGGTGATGAAAACCTTAGACTGTGGTGAGGGTTGCACAACTCTGAATATACTTTTTTTTTTTTTTTTTATTTCTAGGAGAGAGAGAGACAGCATGAGCAGGGGAGGGTCAGAGAGAGAGGGAGTCACAGACTGAAACAGGCTCCAGGCTCTGAGCTGGCAGTCAGCACAGAGCCCGACGCGGGGCTCGAACCCACGAACCGCGAGATCATGACCTAAGCGAAAGTCGGACGCTTAACCGACTAAGCCACCCAGGCGCCCCTGAATATACTTTAAAAGAACACCCTGAACTGTACGCTTAAAATGGGTAAATTTTATAGCATGTAAACTATATTTCAATAAAAATGTTTAAAAACACTCAAGGCAGGGCGAAAATATGCTCATATTTTATATTGACAGATGTGGCATCTGGCATAACCAAGTTGCTCACTAGCAGTCTAAAGAAAGAAGGCAGCGCTAGCCTTCTAGGACAATTGGGTTCTTAGAGCGGCTCTGGAGAACAACTTTATTGGTTATCTCAGACAATGAATATGGCTAAGAGGACATGAACACATGCAACATATTCTAATAAATTTGCTTCCTTAAAACAAACAAACAAAAAAAACCTCTTCCCACTGACTGGTGGTGTCTGTAAAGATCAATGTTCCCTTAGGAAGAAGACAAAAGACTCAGAGGAAAGAGAGGTAGAAAGGAAATAAAGGAGGGTGAGCAGTAGAGATAGCTGTGGGAATGAGACTTAAAAGCAGGGGCTCACTTACACCGCTGATATTTACTGCGTGTCCGGTACTGTGCTAGATGCAAGGGATTCAGTGGAAAAGCAAAATAAAGTCCCTGCCATCATGAGGAACAGAATATTCTGGCAAAGGAGGTGACTGCGGGAGGGAGCAGACATTGGCAGTGAAAAGAACCACGAAAGAAAAGATTAAGGGAGCTGAAATGGCAGTGGGAACCAGGAGCCAGCAGACACAGGAAGTACTTCTTACTGGCCATGTCCTTGAACGTGTGGTGCCCTCTCTTAATCTACACAACAACCATGATGTATTATCTCCATTTTACAGCACAGACTTGTCCCCAGATCACACAGTAATCAAGTGGTGAAGGTGATTCTGGATCGGGACTGAATTGCAGCAAAGCCCAGGGTCTTTCTACCGGAGAAAGTGAATGTAGTAGGTGTGGTCGAGAACACCAGGGTCCTTCTTCACCTATACAGATGCTTAATGACGACTCTATAGTGTAGGGGACAGAGGTGTCAAAAAGCTACCTGTATTGAGTATAAATCCCCTTTAAAGAGCCACAGGCTAGGCTACCACTCGTTGAGAAGATGTAAATCCTACGTATACTCTACCATAACGGCCCTAGGAGGCATCAGTGAATTACACTGGCAATGGTACAATAAAACAATTCATAGTATGGGTAGGGAGGCAATTTCCTGAACAGAGTACTGCAGTATACAGTAGCTAAGCCATAGAGACAAGAAGCTAAGTTACAGAACTCTGTAGCCTGTACAATAATTACATAAATAATGCAGGGGAACTAGGTAAGTACAAATCAACTAAAATATAGGTTCCGATTTTTCCTTATGCTAGAAAAAGAACAGGTGCTTCGAGGTTGCTAACTAAACTCAAAAGAGAAAATGAACTTGGACATGACTTGAAAAGACTGAGTTAAGGAAAGTACCAACAGGCCAATAGAACATTGGCATATCTTTTAGGGCTGAGAAAGATTCATTAGAGTCTGTTTTAGAGCTCTGGGGAATCTATGGGATGCACCAGTTGAATGGGAACACATATATAAGTTCTGTATGAGGTTCTCAGTAAAAATGTGTGAGACAAGTTTGGGGCTTATTTTTTTAAGATTTTATCTAAAGTCATCTCCACAGCCAATGAAATTGGCTTGAACTCACAACCCTGAAACCAAAAGTTACATGTTCCACTGAATAAGCCAACCAGGCACCCCAAGTTTCTGGCTTCTTGAATTTCTAAAACCCAATGCTTAAGGAAAAACAATACATTTAAAAAAAATTTTTTTAACGTTTATTTTTTGAGAGAGAGACAGACAGAGCGTGAGCACATGATGGGCAGAGAGAGAGGGGGAGACACAGAACCCGAAGCAGGCTCCAGACTCTGACCTGTCAGCACAGAGTCCGACATGGGGCTCGAACTCATGAACCATGAGATCATGACTTGAGCTGAAAGTGGATGCTTAACCGACTGAGCCACCCAGGCACCCCAAGGCAATACATTTTGTTAAGCAAATGTAGTATGTTTTCTGAAGAGTGGCTTCAGATTTTTAAAGCTGATAAAAAACAGTAAAATCATAGTGGCACAAACTAATTTGGGGGACTTCCAGAGTACTCATTTCTGAGCACATCTATATCCTGAGCAGTTTAACAATGGCATGGAAATTCATATGGGGCATTTGGTGGCTCATTTGGTTAAGTGACCAACTCTTGATTTCAGCTCAGGTCATGATCTCATGGTTCATGAATTTGAGTCCCATCTGGGGCTGTGTGCTGTGTACATACCTATGCACACATTTTTTTTTTTTTTTTTTTTTTACAAATAGTTTATTGTCAAGTTGGTTTCCATTTAACACCCAGTCCTATGCACACACTCTCGAGCGCGTTCTCTCTCTCTCTCAAAATAAATAAACTTAAAAAAAAAAACCAACCCTCCTTTAATTTTGAGCTGTTGGTCCAACTCTATTCAGGCAGGAGGGAATAAATTAATAGTTCTAAATCTGGGCAAAATAAAGGCAGGATGACTTCTGGCTACCTTCAATTACTTTGGGTACCCTGGATTCCTGTTAACAGAGCTAAGATTATGAACCACTGTGGTCCCTAGTTAAAGGAAATAAAGACCCTGAGGGCTCACAACTTAGCATCTCAGCATCCATTTGTGTTGCTGGTCCCACCAAACCTTGTCAGTTTCTATAAGTCTCTGTCTTCTTGATCAAACCCCTTATTTGTATTTAGTCTCAGCAATTAAGAATCTATCTTGGGGGGCACCTGGATGGCTTAGTCGGTTAAGCGTCCGACTTTCGCTTAGGTCATGATCTCACGGTTCGTGGGTTCAAGCCCCACGTCGGGCTCTGTGCTGACGGCCAGCTCGGAGCCTGGAGCCTATTTCAGAGTCTGTATCTCCCTCTCTGTCTGACCCTCCCCTGCTCACGCTGTCTCTCTCTCTCTCCTAGAAATAAATAAAAATATTAAAAAAAAAAAAAAAAAAGAATCTATCTTGGGACGACTAGGTGGCTCAGTTGGGTAAGTGTCCAACTCTTGGTTCTGGTCATGATCTCACAGTTTTGTGAGTTTGAGCCCTGAGTCAGGCTCTGTATTGCTAGAGCAGAGCCTGCTTGGGATTCTTTCCTTCTGTCCCTCCCCCACTCACACTGTCTCTGTCTCTCTCAAAATAAATAATAAAATAAAACTTAAAAAAAAAATCTATCTTGAGCTCTTCCTCTGGAAGATTCTGCCCAGGTTCCTTGCCCAGTACCCTAGTCCCATGGGTCAAGGTTCTGGTCTCCTAGGGTCAGGAATCTTATCCCTAACTTTGAGCCTCCTATGGATGGATCCCTGCTACTTTTCTTCCCTTATAACCACCACTCTAAACTTGTGCTCATTTTTGCTCCTAGACTCCTGAGAGACCATGTTCAATTTACTTGCTAGATTATCCATCTCTGGCCTATTTCTGCATCTCTGACATAACCCATTGTTAAATTCCAGAATTCCCTGAAATCATGATCTAATGTATCTGGCCATCAAACCGCCCTGATACCAATTCACCACTTACCTGGATCTCCCCAATTAGCTGACACCAAGACTCGCCTTTCTTGGTCTATCTGGTCTTTTTCTTTTTTTTTTTAGTATTTTTTAACGTATATATATTTTTTTTGAAAGAGAGACAGAGCACAAGCAGGGGAGAGGCAGAAAGAGAGATCCCAAGTAGGCTCCTTGCTCAGCACAGAGCCCAATGAGGGGCTCGATCTCATGAACCATGAGATCATGACTTGAGCAGAAATCAGAGTCAGAGGCTCAACTGACTGAGCCACACAGGTGCCCCTAGCTATCTATAACTTTTTAAATACTGGGCCTTTAAAAAAATAGTTTATTTTTAAGTAAGCTCCATACCCAATGTGGGAATTAAACTCATGACCCTGAGATCAAGAGTCACATGCTCTGCAGACTGAGCCAGCTGGGCGTCCCTAAATACCGGGACTTTTAAATTTTGTTTTATGAAAATATCAATCTACAAAGAAATTAATTTTATATCACAATAGTTTGATAAGCTTCCCTGTTGTGGCCACAAAACTAAAACCCTCAAAGCAGAATGATAAGGCTGTGCTGCCTTGGCACCTGACAGGGAGAAGGGCCTGAGGAGTCAGAAGGAAACTCATGGGGGCAGATCTAGGTCAGTGGGGCAGTGTGGGAAAGCGGTGAAGGGCAATGGGAATGGGCTCTGGATCCCAGCTGGGACAGATGAATAGGAAGAATACAGCAGAATTCAGAGGAAGGAAGGGGCCGGCCAGCTGCTACACTTGAGTTGGCATATCCCTCCAGAGAGAACAGGTTTCTTTCAGCTTCAGCCAGCTGTCATTATCCTTAGCTCCAAAGCACTCCACATTTTTTAGGTTACGGAAACATTCTAAGCATCTGATGAAAATTATGGACTATCTTTCCTAGGAAACTGCACATGCCTATAGCTTTTAATACAATTAAACTTAAAACTGAATATAATTCTAAAAAATTCATGAAAACCATTCACCAATTCCAAGTTAAGAACTCCTGAATTAAAAAATTCCTGAGGAGACATCTGGCTGGCTCAGCTGATAGAGCATATGACTCTTGATCTTGGGGTTATAAGTTCGAGCCCCACAATGGGTAAAGAGATGGAGGGAAGGGGAAAACAGGGGTTTGCGGGTAGGAAGGAAATATGCATCATATAACCATTTGTGCTAGTAAACTCATTACCATGGAGATGGCTTGTTTTTCCGGTCAAAAAAGAAAAAAATACCCAAAACAAATTAGTTGGCATTCAGAGCAAGTCTCAATCACAGCTTAACAACAGGGAGGGGAGAGAACCCCCTTGTTCCACCAAATTGCCTACCAAACGTTTTCCCAAATTCTTTCATCAAAAAAACATTTTAGGGGAGCTTGGGTGACTGTTAGTTAAGCATCTGACTCTTGACTTAGGCTCAGGGTATGATCTCACAGCTGTGAGATCATACCCTATGTTGGGCTCCACACGGGGCATGGAGTCTCCTTAAGGTTCTCACTCTCCCCCTCCCCCCTCCCCTGCCACACTCATGCTCAAATAAACAAATATTTTCAAAAGGCAAGATCCTTAAAAATGTAAATATAATCTGAATAATTGGTATGCATGAATTTTGGCCTAAAAATAACCTGGTATCAGATCCTTTCCTATCTTCACAAGGATTATGAAGCAGGCAAACATTGAACCTTAGAAGGAAAAAGCAAAGGGACAAACAGAAAGAAATACCAGGAAGGAGAAAGAGGGAAAGCTAAAACACCATTTGCTTATTGCACAATTGCTTGCAATCGGCCTCCACCCATGGACACGAAGACAAACAGCTGTTCCAAATGATTTCACATCCCACCAGATAAATGTGCCAATATTTTCCCAAGAACTATGGTTACAACCAACTTCCAGCGACTTTCTAAGTACTCTGAGGGATAACGAAGCAGAGTTAGATTTTTCTTTTTCACTTAACTGAAGTAGCTAAAGCTTCTACAAAGTTAGGTATTTCCTGTGTTACGAAGAAGAAGCAGGGAGTCACATAAAACATTTGAACTTACTTGCAAAATATGTGATCACACTTTGTGGAAACAGGCTCTTTGATCAATTCCAAACTAGAAGGATACCAAAAAAAATAAAAATAAAAATAAATAAATAAATAAGAAACGAGGCTCAATAATTCATTTCAAAATAAGTATATTCTTGGTAAAGAAGTTCAACTTTAAGTTGCTGTAACTGAGTCTGAGATGAGGCTTTAAGTTCATTTCATAAATATTTATTAAATGTATGCTGTACTAGGAGCCAAAATACAGCAGAGAACAGGATCCTCACCCTCCTGAGCTTTCAGACATCAAAAGAGAATATATTACTCTACTCAACACTCTATACTATCTTATTATTATTATCTTTAGCATTTAAAAGATTAGCTGACATTGCTCCATTATTAATTAGTTTTCACTGATAGACTTTTTTGAGCTCTCTTTTTGGAGAAACATCCTATATCTTAACTAAACTTTAAGCTCTACAAAGACAAAAAACTACTTGTATTTCTTTTGGATTCCCTGACAGCACTTTTTTCACATTTAACTGCCTTTTTATTTTAAATTTATTATTTTATTTTAATTTAAAGTAATCTTTATCCAACATGGAACTCAAACTCAGGACCCTGAGATCAAGAGTTGCATGCTCTATGGACTGAGACAGCCAGGCACCGCTTAAATTCTTAATATGGAAAACTTCAAATATTTACACAAATAAAATAGTAAAATTAACTCCATGTACTATCACTCAGAACAACTTTCGACTCAAGGCCAATCTTATATACACACCAATACCCACTCAAGACCCAGATTTTTTTTTTCAAGTTTATTTATTCTGAGAGAGAGAAAGAGAGAGTAGGGAGGGGCAGATAGAGAAAGGAACAAAGACAGAATCCCAAGCAGTCTCCACACTATCAGTGCAGAGCCCAATGAGAGGTTCGAACTCACGAACCTACAAAATCTTGACCTGAGCCAAAATCAAGAGTTGATCACTTAACCAATGGAGCCACCCAGGCACCCTAAGCCCAGATTACTTTAAAATAAATTTCGGGGCACCTGGGTGGCTCCGTCAGTTAAGCGTCCGACTTCAGCTCAGGTCATGATCTCACGGTCCATAGGTTTGAACCCCGCATCAGGCTGTGCTGACAGCTCAGAGCCTAGAGCCTGTTTCAGATTCTGTGTCTCCTTCTCTCTTTGCCCCTCCTCAGCTCAGGCTCTGTCTCTCTCTATCTCAAAAATAAATAAACGCTAAAAAAAAAAAAAAAATTAAATTAATTCCAAGAGGGGTGCCTGGGTTGCTCAGTGAATTAAGCACCAACTTTGGCTCAGATCATGATCTCACAGTTCTTGAGTTTGTGCCCCACATCAGGCTCTCTGCTGTCAGCATAGAGCCCACTTCAGATTCTGTTTCCGTCTCTCTGCCCCTCCTCTGCTTACATGCATATACACACATGTGCTCTCTCTTTCTCCCAAAAATAAACATTAAAAATATTTTAAAATAAATTCCAGGAATCATTCATTACAATTATAAATATTCAGAACATATTTTTTAAAAGTTAAGATCTGGGTGCCTGGGCGCCTCAGTCGGTTAAGCATCCGATTTCAGCTCAAGTCATGATCTCACAGTTCATGGGTTCAAGCCCCGCATCGGGCTCTGTGCTGACAGCTAGCTCAGATCTTAGAGCCTGCTTCAGATTCTGTGTCTCCCTCTCTCTCTGACCCTCCCCTGCTCATGCGGTCTCTGTCTCTCTCAGAAGTAAATAAAACATTAAAAAAAAAAGTTTAAAAAAATTTAAAAAATAAAAGATAAAGATCTTTTCAGGATGGTCATGAAATCATTATTACTCTTAAAAAAATATTTTCTTTTGTATCATCTATTACATAATATTCCAATTTCTCTCACTTATCTCTTAAAATTTAATAATTAAATCTGTTTAAATCAGAATCCAAATAAGATCCATGCATTGCATTTGGTTGATATGTCCTAAGCGTCTTTTTTTTTTTTTTTAAATGTTTTTTATATTGAGGGGCGCCTGGGTGGCTTAGTCGGTTAAGCGTCCGACTTTCGCTTGGGTCATGATCTCGCGGTTCGTGGGTTCGAGCCCCGCGTCGGGC
>NW_024082217.1:0-73368 GCF_003009895.1 Hyaena hyaena | reverse complement strand
TAAAAAAAAAAAAAAAAAAAAAAAAAAAAATGTTTTTTATATTGAGAAACAGAGAGAAAGAGAGAAAGAGATCATAACCAGGGGAGGGGCAGAGAGAGAGACACACACAGATTCCAAAGCAGGCTCCAGGCTCTAAGTTGTCAGCACAGAGCCCGACTCAGGGTTCAAACTCAGAAACTGGGAGATCATGATCTGAGCCAAAGTTGGATGCTTAACTGACTGAACTACCCAGGCACCCCTCAAATGTCTTTTAATCTATAGATTTTCCCTCCTTTTCCCCCCTTGTCATTTAAGAAGTATGTCATCTGAGGGTGTTGGGGTGGCTCAGCTGGTTGAGTGTCTGACTCTTGGTGTCAGCTCAGGTCTTCACCTCATGATTCAAGCATTTGAGCCCCGTGTAGGGCTTCACATTGACAGTGTGGAGCTTGCTTGGAATTCTCTCTCTCCTTCTCTTTCTCTACCCTTCCTCTGCTCACTCTATCAAAATAAATAAATAAAAAGAAAAAAACTTTTTAAAGTACATCATTTGATCTACATCATTTCCCACATTCAGGATTTTACTGATTGTAACCCTATGATATGGTTTAGCATGTTCCTCTTGCCTCTGTTTCCTATAAACTAGACCTACAGGCTCTATCAAATTCAGGTTCAGTTTTTTGGCAAGAACACTTTACAGGTGGCACTGTGTGCTAGGACATTTCTTACATCACTTCAGAAAGGTAACAATGCTTGGCTTGTGATCACTTTGAAAAAAGAATGTAATAAATACTCACTGAACTAAATTTGGAAAATAAAACTTAGAAAACTATTAAAATTTTGAGAAAATTGGTCACCCAAATTCCCATCCCTGTGGGTCTATTAACAAAATTTTTTTATTTTCTACAAAATCTTAAGATCTTTTTTTTAAATTTTTTTTAATGTTTTATTTATTTCTGAGAGAGAGACAGCGTGAGTAGGGGAGGGTCAGAGAGAGAGGGAGACACAGAATCTGAAACAGGCTCCAGGCTCTGAGCTGGCTGTCAGCACAGAGCCCGATGCGGGGCTCGAACCCACAAACCATGAGATCTGACCTGAGCCGAAGTCTGACACTTAATCGACTGAGCCACCCAGGCGCCCCCAAAAACTTAAGATCTTCTTGAGGCTCCTTCATTTATTAATAGACCAAGCAGTCATTGGGCACCTACGGTAGGCAAGTACTGTTTCTGGGGATGGGATATACAGCAGCGGACGAAACAAAGCCTGTCCTCATAGAGCTTTCATTCTAGCTGGGGCAGACAGTTAACTGAGAATTAAACAAGAACTAGGAGAATAAGGGCTAGAAATAAAAATAAAGCCCGGTAACAGGAATAGGGAATGCTGGGGGGTAGGGGGGATACAGGGTGATCGATGTCACCTCACTGAGAAGGGGACATTGGCAGACAGTTGCATAATGTGAGGAAACAAGCTGTGCAACAATTGGGGGAAGAACATTCCAGCAGAGGGAGCAGAGATTTTGAAGGACAGCGAATAGGATGGGGGGGGTGGGGGGCACAAGTAGAAGAGCTCAGAGAGGCAGCTGGGAGCCTGAGCAGGTAGGAACCTATAGGTGATTTTAAGTTTTTATCTTTTATTCTGAATGAGAGCTTTAGCAACGGATCTTTGGTACAGTTCATCCAGGACATCAAAAAACAGGGAACCTGTGTACAACAGGAATGTGGGTCTTGCCATTAAATGTTTCACTATTTAGAAAAGGATCACAAGAAAAGCTGAGGGACAAAATGCTCGTTGTGAAAGGTTTGGTAACACAACTCTTGTGATCATGGGGCTTCTGACGCAGCACAGGGTAACAGAGAGAAGAATATCAGAGTAAGTCAGAAGGCCTGGTTTCTACTATCAGTTCCCTTTTTTGTTAGCAGAGTGACCTCAGGCCAAGTCCTTGATCTGAACATCAGGTTCCTTCTGTCATCCACTCTACCAGTCTCTTCAGGTTATTGTCAGAATAAAATTAAATGCTACTCGGGAAAATGTTCACAACCTGAAATGACTTGTACCAATGTGAGAATTATTATCTGGATTTAATGTGATTTTAAAAAGAAAAACCACCCAACAAAGAGAACTCTGATTTGCTACTAAATCACTATTCCTCAGATAAGCTACATATCAAAGAAATTCTCAGTAAAGGCAAAATTGGATTTAGCTATGATACCAGATGGCTTTCATTCTCACCACTGCCTCAATTCTGAAATAATTATGTTTCAGCATGGTAATTATAAGTCAAGCTATACAAACATACTGTAAACACAAACTTAAAATGGATGAAAACTCCAATATGTAAAAAGGTAATGACTGTTGGAAAAAAAACCTTGAAAAGGGAATGGGAATAGAAAGAAAAAAGTTAGTCCTCTTTTAGATCCTGATGAAAGTAAATGTGCACTATAAAGATGATTCAAGGGGGCGCCTGGATGGCTCGGTCAGTTAAGCATCTGACTTCAGCTCAGGTCATAATCTCACAGTTCGTGGGTTTGAGCCCCTCACTGGGCTCTGTGCTGACAGCTCTGTGCTGACAACTGGAGCCTGCTTCAGATTCTGTCTCCTTCTCTCTCTGCCCCTCCCCAACTCCCCAACTGTCTCTCTCTCACTCAAAAAATAAACATTAAAAAATATTTTTTTAAAGATGATTCAAATATTATTTTTTTAAGTTTATTGATTTTGAGAGAGAGTGTGCAGAGGAGGGACAAAGAGAAAGAGAGAGAAGAGAGAATCCCAATTTAGAACCTTCTGAACTATCAGTGTGGGGCACAATTTCACCAACAGTGAGATCATGACCTGAGCCGAAATCCAGAGTCAGACTCCCTAAGTGACTGAGCCATCCAGGTGCCCTTCAAATATTTTAAATCCTTTTCGACTCAGGGAATTTAGACCTCCTGCATATTTGCATTTGGGCTTCTGACATGGGTAAATAATTGGAAAAAGAAGCCAGGTTAGGTTTGAAAAATCACCACCACCCACCAGGATACACATTTTAGCAAACTCTTCAGAAAGTCAAAAATGCTATATGGTTGTGTGTAAAAAGTTAGAAAGAACTACTAATTATCAGAAGTAAATGTCAATGATAACTTAGAGACAGGCAGAAAGTATTTTAGCTCTAAAGACCTCAAACAAGTTGGAAGCCTACCCTCTAGCTACCATCAGTAACACTTTCCGGCCCAATCAAGAATCATTTATTAAGACATACTTGCAAATTCTATTGTTCTAACTGTTAAACAAACAACAGGGGCGCCTTGGATGGCTGTCAGTTAGGCGTTGACTCTTGATTTCAGCTCAGGTCATGACCTCAAGGTTCACGAGTTCGAGCCTTCTGTAAGGCTCTGCACTCTCAGCTCCGAGGCTGCTTGGTACTCTCTCTTTCCCTTTCTCTCTCTCTCTCTCTGCCCCTTTCCCACTCACACGCATGTGTGTGTGTGCTCTTTCTCTCAAAATAAATTATAAAAACTTTAAAACAAAAAGTGGAGTAGGTATGATTCCCATCCTAGAACTTCCCACGTGAACTAGTTTAAAGTTTAACAACAACCAGAATGAAAAGTTTTAGTTTAAGAACTTAAGTCCATTACTAATAGAAAATAGATCTTAAAAAATAATAACAAGGAGCTGGAAAACACACAATGGCTAACATACAGGTCCCTTAGAATGAAAATTTAGCATTAACTTTCATTTTTGTGTCTTTACTTTGTATGTATTTGAGTTTTTTAATTGATGGTTTAATTTGCCAGAATGAGAAAGAACATTACATTTTTATAACAGAGTCCCATGGAAGTGTAAAATAAATGGACCCAGATGCCACACTATTGAGGACTTTTTGATCACTCTTTGTAATTATTATGAATAAGTGTTATGCTTTTTCAAAAGCCATTTTTTTCCAGTTGTCATTTCCTGTTTCTCTGGCTTTGATGATTCATAAAGTAGGCTATAAATCTCAGTTAGCTCTTGTTTTTATTTAGTTGAAATGTTGAGGGGCAAGGGAGAGGGGGGTTACTAATAAATCTTGTATCTCTCTGGAAACACAACTTGCATGTTCTTTATTCTTAATTTCTTGACTCCAAATATGAAAAAAAAACTTTAAGAAGCACAAAGGAAAATGTACTTAAATTTACTCTCCTTTATTGAAGGTAAGGGGCAATAGGTGCAGCTTTCCAACTTATTTTTTTAATGTTACCCACCACTAACCATCACCATATTAAAACCCATTAAACTAACAAAGGACCAATTTAGCTTATTATTTTATACCTTCAACAAATGTTTACTGAGTGGCTACTATGTCCCAGATATATACTAAGTATACAGAAGTAAACAAATAAAAACTCCTGCTTTCGTGGAGTTTAAATTCTGTAAGGGTAGAGAAAAAGGATAAACAAATTATAAGGAAAGTTAGGTAGTAATAAGAGCTCTGGAGAAAAAAAAAACAGGAAAGGGAAATACAGAGTGTGTTAGGGGTAAGGGTGTTATCATTTTATTTTTATTTTTGGGGGGGGCACAAGTGAGCAAGGGGCAGAGAGAGACAAAGAGAAAAGTGGAGCTCAGAGGGACAGAGAGAGAGAGAGAGAGAGAGAGAGAAGTGGGGCTCACTGGAAGCAGGGTTTGAGCTCCTGCAAGGCTCATGCTCACATATGCGGGGCTCAAGCTCACCTGATGTGGGACTCAAACTCACCAACCGAGAGATCATGACCTGAGCGGAAGTCAGATGTTTAACGACTGATCCAAACAGGTGCCCAGAGTGTTAACATCTTAAATAGGGTGGTCTGGAAATGTCTCTTTGAAAAGGTGGTATTTCAGTCAAGATTTGTAAGCCATGCAATTATCAAGGGTAGGACATTCCAGGCAAAGGGAAAAGCAAACATAAAAGCTCCGAAGCAGGAGAGTATGTTCTAGTCTGAAGAAGAGTTAAGAGGCCAGAACAACCAGAGTAAAGAGAAGAAGAATAAAGATTCTAAATCTCCTTTCTGGCTTTTCACCAAGACATTCTGAGGTATGGTTTTTCATTATTTTGCAGATTTCGTGACTACCATATATGTCACCTAGTGACTGTGGGGCTCATAACCTCTGGCAGCCAGTGAAGCAAATGAATGCCCTTCTCAGAGTAATGCTTTTAAACGCATAAAATAAAAAATATAAAATTATAAAAGAAACTAATTACATTAAAATACAGTTCTAGCCCTAGGCCTCCAAACTTCGTGAAGGGTCAGCAAGTTAAGAGCTCCTGAATTTTCTAGGGTGATGGAAATGTTACACAGATATATACACTTGTTAAAACTTATTGACTTGCACACTTAAGATCTCTACATTTCACTGTATGTAAATTATGCCTCAACTTAAAAAACCCTTGAATATATATATTTTTTAATGTTTATTTATGTTGAGAGAATGTGCAGGCATGAGCACAGGAGGTGCAGAGAGAGGGGGAGAGAAAGAATCCCAAGCAGACTCCATGCTATCAGCCAGAGCCTAATGTGGGTACAATCCCACAAACCACAAGATCATGACCTGAGCAGAAATCAAGAGTCAGAGGCTTAACCATGAGCCACCCAGGTGCCCCAAAACCTTGAATATTCTAGTCCCTCTTTATTTTATAGATGAAGAACAGGCTCACTCAAAAGCCAGAGTCTTACCAAAGGCTTTTATGATTTGCAGTATTCTTTTTTTTCTTTAAAGATTTTATTTTTATTTTTAAGTAATCTCTATACCGAATGTGGGGCTTGAACTCAACCCTGAGATCAAGAGTGGAGACCAAGTGGGGTGTCTGGATGGCTCAGACTTGAGCATCAGACTTCGGCTCAGGTCATGATCTCATGGTTTATGAGTTCAAGACCCTTATGAGGCTCGCTGCTGTCAGCAAAGAACTCGCTTGGGATCCTCTGTCCCCCCCCCCCGTCCCTCCCCTGCTCATGCTCACTCTCTCTCTCAAAAATAAATATATATATAAAAAAAAGTGGAAATCAAGAGCCAGCCAGGAGCCCCAGTATTCTTACTTAAATATACAGGGCTAGTTTCAACTGAAGACCTACCCATTCACAACCACCAATCATTTGTGATTTTATATATTAACTATGCCCATTGCAAGTGATCAAGCTGTTTTTAGAGCCTGGATGAAAAGGGCACTTACTCCAAACCAGATCCCTACCCCATAGTAGAACCATCAGACCACAGTCTGTGGTCTAGAAAAGATAGGGAGGTGAATGTGTTAAGGAAGTAAAAAGGGAAGGGGAGAAGCAGAAGGAAGAAAATAGAGTAATTTCCTATATTCCCAAAGCTCTTGAGTTAAGAAAAGCAACAACTTTTATAGTCTAATTTTAATAGATATTATAAACATTTCCCCTTAATATGTAAGGTCAATTCTACCTACTTGCATAGGATATAATCAAGTAAGGAAGAATCTCAAATTAATAAACCCTTCTATTGACTTACCAGATGGGACACTCCAAGATTTTCTGCATAGCATTAAGGACATTTTGTACTTCTTCAACACGATCTGCAGATAAATCCATTTCTCCCTGTTCCAATGAATGTTAAGGGATAAACTTAAATATATGTATATATATATATATATATACACACATATATATATACACATGTACACACACATACACAAGTCACTTTAAAAGATTTGTAAGAAAAACAGCCTAGTTTCATTAAATGTCATTTTTATTTTTTTATTTATTTTATTTTATTTTTTTAAATGTATTTCTAGGAGAGAGAGAGAGACAGCGTGAGCGGGGGGCGGGGAGGGGTCAGAGAGAGAGGGAGATACAGACTCCGAAATAGGCTCCAAGCTCTGAGCTGGCAGTCAGCACAGAGCCCGACGTGGGGCTGGAACCCATGAACAGCGAGATCATGACCTAAGCAAAAGTCAGACGCTTAACCGACTAAGCCACCCAGGCGCCCCTAAATGTCATTTTTAAATAAGAGAAACTTAACGACTGGAGTGCTTTAAGATTATACCAACCATAGAATTAATGACAAAACTTTATTGTTTTTTAATTCAAAAAAATCGTTGGGGCGCCTAGGTGGCTCAGTTGGTTGAGCATCAGACTTTGGCTCAGGTCATGATCTCGTGGTTCGTGAGTTCGAGCCCCAAGCTGGGCTCTGTGCTGACAGTTCAGAGACTGGAGCCTGCTTCAGATTCTGTGTCTCTGTCTTTCTGTCCCTGCCCTGCTCACACTGTCTCTCTCTAAAAATAAATAAACATTTAAAAAATTTTAAGTTGTTTTTTGTAATTAAAGACCATTTACGTTCTCTATTTTTTCCCCACATATAGCCTCCAACCACTTCCTTTTGGTGTTTTCCTCTCTCCAAGAAAAAGCCACAAGGGAGTGACTGAGTAGCCTCATATTTCTCCAATCACCTGGCTCTTTTCTTTATCTTACTTAAAACCAAACTCAACAAAAACAAACCAACACCAACCCACGCTCCCCACCCCTGCTCTTCCCCAGGGTTTCCCACTGGTGTGCATTCATCTCGGGATCCCTTTAGGCACTTCCATACCAGAAACATCCGTGACTGCTGACACCCCTCTACTTTCTTCTTGTCCCTTCTCGGAAACGCGTATGAAGCCAGTTCTTTCTTCAGGGCTCTCCCTCGCTCAAAATCCACCCCCTTCTGGGGCGCCTGGGTAGCCCAGTCGGTTAAGCGTCTGACTTCAGCTCAGGTCATGATCTCACTGCTTGTGAGTTCAAGCCCCGCGTTGAGCTCTGTGCTGACAGCTCAGAGCCTGGAGCCTGCTTCAGATTCTGTGTCTCCCTCTCTCTGCCCCTCCCCTGCTTGTGTTCTCTCTCTCTCTCAAATATAAAATAAAGTATAAAAAGTTTAAAAAAAAAACACCCACCCCCTTCCTATTCTCCGACACATTCCCGCTCCCTTTCCTTCCTCAGGATCCCCTTCTCACACATCCCAGCCCGTCTTTTTACACTATGATATTCCCTTCAGGACACATGCCAGTTCCTGTCACCCTCGGACACCCCGCTCCCTCCCTTGTCTTCAGTGCCTCCCCCACCCCCACCCCGGGACCCACAAGGTGTCCCCCTCCCCACAATTTCCCCAGACTTAACGTCTTAGGCTTCTCTGGTTCCACCCTCCCTCCGCCCGCCCCTGCCAGGTAACACCCATCTTGTTCTCCCCCACTCTCTCCCTACCTGTTCCCTGCCGGTCCCTCGGAGCACCCCTCGGGCCCTGTCCCTTCCGGCGAGTTCTCTCACCTTTACCCAGAGCAAAGCGTCGGGGCTTCCCGGGCCCAGGGCCCCACTTACATAAAAACCTCCCGGACCGCCCTCAGTCCAGAAAAACCTCAGGGACCTCTTGCCGCACAGTCGCACTTTTCAATTTTTCTGTAATTCCCGCGCTTTTCTGTTGCCACGGAAACAGTCCGCAGCCGCGGAGCGAGAACCGCTCAGAATACAGGATCTAAACACGTTACGGAAGGGCGGAGCCAAAAGAGCCGAGAGTCTTTCCGGACCCCTGATTGGCCATCCAGTCTCCCCGCCTTACGTAATTAGAAAGGGACGGAAGAGAGAATTCTCCCCCAGTTTTCTATGAGGCCCCTGCCCCTTCACCTCTACACTTTCAGTTGCAGCTAATTACGTCACAGAGAATGCGGGACTAGGGTCGGGATCACTACTGAGGCCCGAATAGGAGCGCAAGATACTGCCTGAAACAGTAGCAAAAAGAGGCTCCGTTCCCGAATTTCCGCCGCCATGGAAAGCTCCAGTTTAGGTAAATAAAAGGATTGTGTGGGGAAAACTACAATTTCCAGCATGCATTGCGGATCGAAAGGCCTTCGCCACAGTGTTTCTTGGAAACTGTAGTCTTATGGAGAGGCGCTTCCGACACCGGAAGCGGGCAAGATTGTCACGGCAATCCGCTTGACAGGTTGAAGAGCTCCGTGCGCTTACGCACGTAAACAGATATGGATTGGAGTATTAATTTTTCACATCTTGAGAGCGGAGAATAGGCTAAAGAACCTGCAAGTCCCAGGAAGACTACAATTCCCATCCAGTCCCGCAAGTCTCGGGCAAGGAGTCTACCGAGGTCAGTGACCTAAGGGAACGCAGTGGGCGCCGAATATACCTGGGAAGGGGTAATGGGCCCCGGCCCACGACTGCGCACTTGTAGTTCCGCCCCTCTGCCCCAGTGTTTGTTGTTGTTGTGCTGTTCTGGCTGCGGTTGCCCCGCCCCTGCCACGCATGCTCGGCCAATCAAGGGAGGTGGTCGTTTTGAGAGACAGCTGGTAAGAGCCAATCATCTTGTCGGAAACTCAGAAACTGGGGGCTAGGCCCTATTTCTATCCGCCATGTTAGATTTACCCCGCAGGGATAGCAGCGGAGCTGGCAGCGAAAGGTTTTTGCACTGGCCTCGGGCAGGCGCCCCCCGGGGGCGGGGAGCTGGTAAGGAAGTAGCTGCGGTTACAGAGGGGTGGGAGCATATCGCCACTGAGAGAGCTAGGGGAAGTTTAAGGAAGGGGTCCTGCAAAAAGAGAGGGGCGACTTTTTCTATGTCTGGGGGCAGCCAGTTTTTTAACTGGTTGAGAGAGCCGTTCGGGCCAAGGGGCTGAGGGCGGCGGCTACTGCCACAGAGATGGAGGGTCCATGGCTCAGAACGCTTGGTATCTGCTGATAGAAGGCCGAGACTCTAGCAGAAAGAGGGCCTAGGCAAAGAAAGCGAGATTCTTCGGGATGGTGACACGGTCTTGGGGACATGGAGGGCTAGGGAAACGATAACTGGGGGACGAGGATAAAGTCTGCAAGGAAAAAAAATGACAGTGCCCACACAGCCTCCCCTCCCCCCCCACCCCCGCTTGTTGAGAACCGTGTAAAGATGTCTCCTTGGTCAGAGGCCTTTGGTTTTGGAAAGGCACCGTTTTTCCTTTTTGTCAAGCACCCAGTAGTATGTCCCATGTTTTAACCCCCGGATAGCTTGTCAGGCCTTTGGTGGAGATGGTAATCAAAGCTCAGGTTCCCAGGTCCGCTTCACTAAAGGGATTTTTGGTATTCTGAAAAAATTGACGTAGAGGAAACCCTGACTTGTGCCAAGCAAAGGTGAGCCAGTGGCATGAACTTATAAGGTCAGTTTTGAAAGCTGAAGGCCTAGGACCCAGCCGTCAGACTTTACTGGCTTTTTAAACCTACAAGATCAGATGGTGCTAACCATAGCTTTGGTATTTCCACAAAGTCAAGATTAATGCTCTTGCTGAAAGAATTTTCACATAAAAGCCAAACAGAAATAGGCAGTTCTTTAAGAAGACCTGGATATGTTCCAGCTAAACTAGAATCCCCCACTTCCTGTTTTCTCTCATCAGGCTACCAGCTGGATGAGCTCCAAGATATCTAAACTAATTTTAATTGTGTAATTTGAGACAAGGGGCGTTAGATTAGTTTCCTCCTGGACTCTCAAAAGAGTGGAAGTGTTTCTGGGAAGTTGAAAAATAAGAAAGTGATTCAGAATACCCACTTTTTGGCTGACTGAATCAGTTACTTCATTTCCCAGATTTTTTTTCCCCCTCAAGAATCTAGAAAGTTGTCCTGGGGAGGAGTTCTGTCCAAATGTTAAGGACCCCAAGAATTTCATTCCATATGAATGAATATTAGATGTCAGTAGATTTGTGCTAGAAACTGCTGTTGTTTTGGTTGTGACCTTGACTGTAGGTAGGGACAAAGAATGAAAAAAAAATTGGAGGATGATTGGTTTTGAATTTTAAAAAATCTCTGATCCTCAGAAAGTTCAAAGTCCTTTTAATGTTTTGTTTTTAAGAGAGAGAGTGAAAGAGAGCATGCAAGCAGAGGAGGGGCAGAGAGAGAGGAGGGAGAGGGAGAATCCCAAGCAGGCTCCGCTCTGTCAGCACGGAGCCAGACGCAGAGCTTGACCCTGTGAACCGTGAGATCATGATCTGAGCCAAAATCAAAAGTCAAGTGTCAGATTCTTAACCAACTGAGCCACCCCGGCACTCCCAAAGTCCTTTTTAATGACACTCTCAATTGTATTGTTTCACAGGAGAGTACATTATATCGTGGACAAACGGGACTGTTTTGGCTTCTAAAGACTGATTTGTTACTATAATTTTTGTGTTTGATTAATGTTTTCAGAAAACTTGCACACACATTTTTGTTTGACCTGTTTTACAGATTAAGCAACCAATCTGCTCAGTTCAAATGACTTGCTGTTATGTACATAGCTAGTAATGTGTCAGAGCTGTGTCTAGAGCCCAGCTCTTCTCAGCCCTTTAGCTACCTCCCCCATTACACTGCAAACTCTTGAGACATAGTTGTTCATTTCCTTTCTCCATTTGCCTAGAGCAGAATCTGATTCTTTCAAGAGATTTCTTAAAATATTTGCTGATGAATATGTTTAAAAGATGACCTTTTCTATTGCAACTTAGGTTTAGATTTTAATAAAGTATTTTTTCACAGAGTCATAAGAACAAAACAATCTAGATGTGCCTGGGTGGCTCAGTCGGTTGAGCATCCGACTCTTGATTTTGGCTCAGGGCATGATCTCATGTTTCATGGGTTCGAGCCCCACACCGGTCTATGTGCTGATGGTGCCAAACCCTGCTTGGGATTCTCTCTTCCTCTCTCTCTGCCCCTCCCCCACATGTGCCTCTGAGCAGGCTCTCTTTCTCTCCAAAATAAATAAATAAACTTAAAATCTAACAACTCATCAGTAAATAAAATTCTTATTTAAAAACAACCGACCAGAACAAACATCAGATTATAGAATTGTTAACTTCTTAGGCAAATTTCTTATTTTCTTAAGGGTTACATAATTATGTTATGGATGAAGTAATGGCTGTTTGTCAAAATAATCCAATAGGGAAAGGGTATTGGTGTAACAAGATTAGTTGTGGGTTGTTGATAATTATGGAAAATTCCTGATGGGTCCTTGGGAGTTCATTGTATATTAATCTTTCTTCTTTTGTATATGTTTAAATTTTCCCATAATAGGTTTTTTTTTAATTAGGTTACAATAGTGTGGTCAAAACATTAGTTGACTGTGGTCAATCTATATTGGGGGATTTTGGAGCAATACAGAAGAATAGACAAAACGAGGGTAGCCTTGAGTTGTTTATTATAGTTATATGTCCATGATTCTCCACTTTTATGTATGAAATTCTCCATAAAAGAAAAGAAAGTAAAACTATCAAAAAAAAAAAAAACCCCACACATGAACTTGGATGAAAGTGTTGACTGCTACCCTTGTGTAGTTTCTTGGCTAGTATATTGGCTTCTAAATTGTTAAAACTGATCTTAAATTTTTTTTTTAATGTTTTATTTATTTTTGAGAGAGAGACAGCCTGAGCAGGGGAGGGTCAGAGAGAGAGAGGGAGACACAGAATCTGAAACAGGCTCCAGGCTCTGAGCTAGCTGTCAGCACAGACCCCGACATGGGGCTCGAACCCATGAATCGTGAGATCATGACCTGAGCCAAAGTCGGATGCTTAACCAACTGAGCTACCCAGGTGCCCCAAAACTGATCTTAATAAAGAGCCTGGGTTGCTCAATTTAGGAAAAGGCTGCTTTTCAAGGAAAAATATTGAATGTAGCTTTAAAGCTATGAGAATGTAAATTCCCTGAGGGTAGAGACCAATGGATGTTCTTCATCTTTGTTGGTATCTTGCTACTAGTGGATATTCAGTGGTATCTATTGAATTAACTAATCATAAGAAGTTCCATAAATCCAAAAGAATTTTACAACTGTTTGAGGATTTCTGTGGATGTGGCCAAAATGTATACTGTTTCAGCAAACATTTAACAGTGAAATTTGTTTTAAGTTACCCACCAGGTTGTAAGTAGCAGAAGAGCAGAGATACTGTGTTCTCCTTTGCTGTCATGTTGTCCTACCCTAACCCATATTAGGCCTTCACACGTATTCGTTGAATGAATGTTTATGCAGTTTATAGAACCCTTTTTAATGTGTTTTCTCTCTCACCCATCCTCTCAACTCTAGCCCCACAGCATGGAACCACAGGTTACTCTAAATGTGACTTTCAAAAATGAAACTCAAAGCTTTCTGGTTTCCGACCCAGAAAATACAACTTGGGCTGATGTCGAAGCTATGGTGAGTGTTAGCCGTCCTTTAAGCCTAATTTTTCCAAAGGTAGCTGTTTTTAGCAATGTCGTTTCATAGCTATCATATTTACCTTTTCTAGGCATTTTGGAGAATTACTTTTGAGAGGGGTTCAATATTCATATAGGCAATATTCTCCCCCCCCCACACCAAGAGAATAAATAAACAAATTCTTTAATTTGCAGCTAGGACTTGGAAAGCCTGTTAATTTTGGAAACAGTCTGAGGAATGAATTGGTGTGGACCCCACCCTACACAGGCTCCAGGGAAATGTTCTCCTGCCTGAGAGCAGATATGTTACTGTGGTTTGTGAACCACTAAGGATATAACCTGTTTTGCAAGAGCTAATTGTTTTTCTTGCTAGGTCAGAGAACATGACTTGCTCAGTCGACAGAACATGACTCTTGATCTTGAGGTTGTGTGTTCAAGTGCCTAGTGGGGTGTTGAGATTGCTTAAAAATTTGTTTAAATCTTTTTTTTTTTTTAGAAAGATAAGGCATTTCTTTTTTTTTTTTAAATGTTTTTTATTTATTTCTAGGAGAGAGAGAGAGAGACAGCATGAGCAGGGGAGGGTCAGAGTGAGAGGGAGTCACAGACTGAAACAGGCTCCAGGCTCTGAGCTGGCAGTCAGCACAGAGCCCAACGCGGGGCTTGAACCCACGAACCGCGAGATCATGACCTAAGCGAAAGTCGGACGCTTAACCGACTAAGCCACTCAGGCGCCCCAAAAATTTGTTTAAATCTTAAAAAAAAAAAAAAGTTGAGCATGGGGCGCCTGGGTGGTTCAGTTGGATGAGCGTCCAACTTTGGCTCAGGTCATGATCTTATGGTTCATGGGTTTGAGCCCCATGTCAGGCTCTGTGCTGACAGCTCAAAGCCTAGAGCCTGTTTCAGATTATGTGTCTCTGTCTCTCTCTGCCCCTCCCCTCCTGTGCTCTCTCTCTCGAAAATAAATATTAAAAAAAAAAAAAAAGTTGCTTAACAGCTCATCTGTTTTTTAATATATTTTTTGTTTTATTTTTAAATTTTTTTAAATTTTTTTTAAATTTTTTTTTTTTTTTTTTTTACAAATAGTTTATTGTCAAGTTGGTTGCTCATCTGTTTTTTTGTTGTTGTCAGTACCTTCCCTCCTCTTGGTTTGCCCTTTGTACTCTTCTGGCTTTTGTTTGGTTTGCAGTAGTGAATGTTTTACTTCCTATATAACCATGTTTATCCAACGAAACCCTTTGGTAAAAACCTGCTTTTATTTGGTTATGTGGTATGATAACTAAAAAGGAAAAGAAATGGTGGAAAGTCTTCAGAAGTTCATACCTTTTAACCACCTTCACCCATTTCACCCACCTCCCACCCCATGCAACCACCAGTGTCCTGTCTGTATCTGTGAGTTCATTGTTGTTATTTCACTTACTCAGTACCCTTAAGGTCAGAAGGGTTTTTTTTGTTATTGTTGTTTTTCTTTTTACCATTATAAAATAAACTACAGGAGAGATCTCTTTGTCTATAAAACTTATGCACTGTTCTGTAAGGTAAAGTTTTCCAAAGAGAGATTAATGGGTCACAAGGCATGTGATTTTAAATTTTAATAGATACTGCCAGGTGCTTTGCAGAACAGTTGTAGCAAATGCAGAAATGTATGAAGTGCCCTGAATTTTGACAACGTTGGATGTTAGGCTTTAAAATTTTTTCACCATCTATTGAGATGACATCTCATTGCTTTAATTTGCATAATTGTGACTACCATTAAGGTTGAACATCTTTTCATATATTTGATAGGCACATTTGATCTCTCCTGAGTGAAATCTCTATACACTTACACCACTTTTACCTGGATTGTGTGTTAGTCTTAATGATGAGCAGTTTTGCAGATGATCTTTGTGTATTGCTGGTAATAACCCTTCGTTATGAGTTGCAAATATTTTCCCTATTTTTTGTCTTTTGACATGGTTTTCTTCTTTTATGCCATTTAAATGTCTAATTTTTTTAAGTTTATTTATTTATCTTGGGAGAGACCATAAGCGCACGTGCGTGTGCCAGTCGGGAGAGAGGGAGAGAGAGAATCTCAAGCAGGCTCCGCACCTGTCAGCATGGAGTCCAATGCGGGGCTTGAACCAACAAACTGTGAGATTACAACCTGAGCTAAACTCAAGAGTCAGATGCCTAACTGGCTGAGCAACCCAAGAGCCCCTAAATGTTTAATTTTTATGTAGTGAAACTATGCCCACCCTTTCTTTTATGACTTCTGGGTTTCTGTTACGATCTGCTTTTTTGATATCATGTATGTACATTTCATTTGCAGGTAAAAGTTTCATTTGATCTGAACACTATTCAGATAAAATACCTGGATGAGGAAAATGAAGAGGTAAAGTATATTAATGTACCCATGGCCAGGTGTCCAGATAGGGATCTTATTTCTCAAGAATGATGGGGGATTAAAAAGTTCAGACTAACACTTTTCTCATTTGTGTAGTGGTTTAAATGTACTTGATAATTGCATGTTCTTAGCCCACTGTGGAATCTGAGATGGAGTTGAGAAATAAGGACTAAACATCGAAGAAAGAAATTTGAGCGATAACTTTTAAAACTATGTAGTGATATAGTCCAAATATACCACAGCCTGCCATTTAGCTTATAATAACAAAAATGACAAACCTTTCTTTACTGATTGCAATGTGTCAGTCTAACAACAGTACTACATATTAGGTATTACACTATTATCTGAAGCCCAGAGAGGTTAAGTAACTTGCCCAGAGGCACAAAAGTTTAGAAATAGGAGAGAAGGGGTTTATCGCATACACTGTGACTCCAGAGCCTGTCTCTTAACCTCTATATTATGCTGCCTCTTAATGTACCTGAAATAAAGAAGGTTACAGGAGTTAAGCAATAAGTCCTTAATTATTATTCACAGTTAGTTCATGATACTAGAAAAGCTGAATCCCTAACCTGAGATTCTTCGTCTTATCTGTGAGGCTGGTCCTAGTAACAGAAATGTTCCAATGACCAGAGGTTTATAATTCGCTGTTGCTTTTGTCCTTTTACAGGTATCCATCAATAGTCAAGGTGAGTTCCTGAGAGAACCAGCTCAACTTTATTTAAAACCCTTAATCAGGGGATGCCTGGGTGGCTCAGTCGGCTGAGGAACCAACTCTTGATTTCGGCTCAGGTCGTGATCTCAGAGTTGTGGGATCAAACCTCTGATTGGGATTCTCTCTTTCCCTACCCTTCTCCCCAACCCATGCGTGCATGTGCACTCTCTTTCTGTCTCTCAAGAAAGAAATTTTCAAGCCCTAATCTGTTGATGGGTGTATGCGTTTCCATTTACACTCAGATCTTGCTGCAGTAAATTTAACATACAGTAAATTGACATCACACTCACTTATCCATGGCCATTAGTTACATAGCAGATTTTTATTTTATAAGAGTTTTTAATATATACATTAGTGCCTTTGATTGGACCCTAAGGACAACTTTAATGGAAGTTTCTCTTATATTTAAGATGTTAATATTTTGAAAATATGATTCCCAGTTAAACACATATAACTCTGTTTTCCTGATGCTGCCTTTATCCCTGATTTGGTATATATGTTAATGTCAACTTATAAACAAGTGGTATTCCTGAGTGTATTTCTAAGATGGTTTGGTTGTTCAGAGTTTGGAGTGCATTTTCCCATAGGACCAATGTTGCGTTTAAAGGCTAGGTCCCCAGGCTAGCCCCAAAAGCTGATTTTAACCAGCTGTAATGATAGAACAGGCATATAATTTTATTGCACTTCACTTTATTATGCTTTGAAGACACTGCATTTTTTAACAAACTGAAGATTTGTGGTAACCCTGAGTCACTTTTTCCATCAGCTTTTGTTTACTTTGTGTCACATTTTGGTAATCTCACAGTACTTGAAATTTTTTCGTTATTATCACGGGATGATCTGTTATCTTTGTTTATGACTTGACTGGCTAAAATCTCAAGACAATGGTTAGCATTCTTTAGCAATAAAGTGTTTTTTAATTAAGGTATGTACATTTTTTTAGATATAATGTTATTACATTGCTTGATAGATTGCAGATAGTGGAAACATAACTTTTATATGCACTGGGAAACCATAAAATTGATTTGACTTGTAGTTTCCTGGCATTTGCTTTATTGCAGGGGTCTGGAACCAAAACTGCAATTCATTTGAGGTCTGCCTGGGTTAACACTATCCATGAACTCCCGTGCGTTCCCAGTTTCACTAAACCTAGTAAATTGAGGTTTTTTTTAGCTGGAAGGCTCCAGTAGCAGAGAGCGAGAGATTGAAGAGGTAGAACTAATCTACAAGTGGCTTCTATTTGCAGTGGGACGGGAATGGATAAAGGCAGCATAAAGGCAGTAGCTGTTCATGTGTAAGGATTTTAAGCAAAAAATTCTTAGAAGTGAGGATTGGCTGTACTTAAATAATATCTTTTGGGGTGGTGAAGAAATAACACAGTATATATATTCTTTGTCTTTTTAGGAGAATATGAAGAAGCACTTAAGGTAATCGTTATTTTCATCTTACTTGCAAATAATTTTTAAAATACTTATTAACTAAAACTTGAACCTGAATGCCATTAGCCATGAGGGGATACTAATGAAACGCAACAAAAACAGATTTTTAGGGAGTTTATGATGAGTAGGGCATACCACTCAGCAAAAGGCAGCTCCTGATATAAAAGTTCTTTCTAGATCTTGTTCTCTCTCATTGTTGGTCTTGGTGTCATTGTCGTGGGATTTAAAAATAAAAAGAACTGTGTAGAATGATCCTTTCTGGTTCACATTTTTCATCTCCTTCCTTCACCTTGTTGTTTTTGTTTTTTTTAACTAGGCTTCCTGTCCAACATGGGGCTTGAACTCATGACCATGATATCAAGTCACATGCTCTACTGACGGAGCCAGCCAGGTGCTCCACCTCATTTCCTATAGAATGTTATAAAGTGGGAGCATTCAAGGCATAAACTAACCAGTTAACCATCTCTTGCTTGTCAATAATGAATCGGAGCATTTCTCAAAGTCACATCTTTAAGGTGTGCCCAGCTGTCCTTTCGTTACCACCTTTGTAATTAAGATTTTTCTTTAAAGTTTGACTATATCCTTCGGGTGCCTGGGTGGCTCATTCCGATATGACTCAGGTCATGATCTCATGGTCTGTAAGTTCCAGCCCCACATTGGGCTCTATGCTGACAGCTCTGAGCCTGGAGCCTGCTTCAGATTCTGTCTCCTCTCTCTTTTCCTCCCCTGCTCGCTCGCTCTCGCTCGCTCTCAGAAATAAACATTAAAAAAATTAAAGTTTGATTATCCTTTATGAACTTGTAGTCCACAACAAAACTCTTTTCCCTAATCACTTTTGGTCTAGGTGAGGGAAGGGCAAGATTTTTTAAACTGGGAGCTGGATTTACCCTTTCTGTTGCCTGGTTAAAATTACTGTTATGGGTGCAACCTGACTCAGCAGTTCAGCCAGCCGACTTGGTTTTTACTCAGAAATCCTTATTTACTAGCCAGTCTCTTGGTTTTGGACATTCGGGCCCTTCCCGGGTTTCTCTTAGTTGAGCTGCTCATCTCTTAGTTATCTCATGCTTCATACTTTCCTTCTTCTCCAGCTTTCATGTGCTCTTCTTATTTCCCCTTTGCTGTTAAGCTGTTGTAACTTGCTGTGCTCCACACCCTTTCACCCTTGTCCAGCTGGCTCTTCTCTTTCCCTGTTCTCAGAAGCTACAATAGTTTCACTAAAAAAGTCTTCTACGGGCTTCCAAACTTTTCTCCTTCCCACAATCCCTGTTTATCTATGCAGTCAGAAATCTCAGACCTCAGGAGAGTCTAGATGTTGTATAAGCCTGCCCTGTCTCAGGAAATAAGACTTTGTATACATTTTTACATAGTACTACCTGATAGTTAAGATTCCGTGTTTATATTTTAACACATTTCATTATAGTAATTTTTTTGAGCAATTTTGTTCACAGACTTTGCTATACATTTTGTTAAAAGCCTCTTGGCTTATGGTCTAGAACAAGGGCTGGCAACTAGCCAGTGGGCCAGCCATATGTTTTTATAAATACAGTTGTATTGGAACCCAGCCATGTCTATTACATATTGTCTGTGGCTGCTTTTGTGCAGACTTGAGCAGAAACCACATGGCCTGCAAGCCTCAAATATTTATTATGTGGCCTTTTAAGAAGATTTGCTGATTCTTAATCTTAATACTTTTTAAACTTTTTGGCCATAGAATGCGTTTTTGTTTTTTTTTTTTTATTTCTAGGAGAGAGAGAGAGAGAGACAGCGTGAGCAGGGGAGGGTCAGAGAGAGAGGGAGTCACAGACTGACACAGGCTCCAGGCTCTGAGCTGACAGTCAGCACAGAGCCCGACGCGGAGCTCGAACCCACGAACCACGAGATCATGACCTAAGTGAAAGTCGGACGCCTAACCAACTAAGCCACCCAGGCGCCCCTAGAATGCGGTTTTTAAATGGAAGCTTGGGGTACCTGGGTGGCTCGGTCTGTTAAGCATCTGACTTTGGTTTTGGGCTCAGGTGATGATCTCATGGTCCATGAGTTTGAGCCCTGCATCAAGCTGTTCTTACAGTTGGAGCCTGCTTGTGATTCCCTCCTTCCCTTCCCCCCCACTCTCTCTCTCTCTCTCTCTGCCTCTCGGCCCCTTCCCTGCCCACTCTCAAAATAAATAAACTTTTAAAAAATAAAATAAATGGAAGCTTAAGCCTACTGTATAAAAATAAAGAATAGTTCATCAAGGATGCCTGGGTGGCTCACTTGGTTGAGTGTCCAGTTCTTGGTTTTGGCTTGGGTCATGATCTCACGCTTTGTGGGATTGATCCCCATGTCAGGCTCTGTGCTAACAGCGCAGATCCTGCTTGGGATTCTCTCTCCCTCTCTGTGTCCTTCCCCTCTTTGTGTGCATGCTCTCTCTGTCTCTGTCTGTCTCTCTCTCTCTGTGTTAAAATAAATAAGTATTAAAAAAAAAAGCAGTTCTTCTTGTCACTGACTGACAAGTGGGGAGAGCTAGAAACTAATAGACTTGACCCCTGATCTCTTCATGGACACTGGAGTACCTTCCTAGAACCTCAAGTGCTCCTTGAAGTACTTTTCGAAATAGCATTTTTAAGATGTTCTTCAAAAAGAGGTGGCCATTCAAGTATGCTTTCTAAAATACTGTCCTTAATGGAAAAATAAATGCTTAATTATAGCATTTGGTTTTAAGTTTTTTGGGTTCTGGTAGTCTGGGATTGACTTTTTTGAAAAGTTAAGATTAAAATCCGTAAGTAGAGTCCTGAACATTTCACCTGGTAAAGTGCCACATTAAATGTACTTTTGTGTTTTAGATAATAAAACCATTTCTAGTTAACATTTTGGGAAATGAAACAGCAGGCTGACTAACATTGTATATGCCATTTGATTTAAGAAAATAAAGGTAAATCCTAATATTTTCAGCATAATTCACTCTACCTCTTCTGCTTAGATATCTTTGAAATTTCATTTGGGAAAGAATTGCACAGTATGTTTTTATTCCTAACGTGTGCTCTCAGATGGCGGTTAAGCAGGGCAACCAACTGCAGATGCAAGTCCACGAAGGCTCCCGGCTTGTGGATGAAACCCCACTCCCACCCATAGCAGAAAAACGACCAGTTGCGAGGGCAGGGAAGAAGCCACTTGCCCATTATTCTTCCCTGGTGAGAGTCTTAGGATCAGACATGAAGACCCCAGAGGAGCCTGCAACACAGGTATGAAGGGAATGGACTTGTCTCTACAGTTTTTCTAGCCTAATGTCTTTTTGTCCGTGGTCTAACATTTGAGCTGTCCCTCAAAAATTTGGGAGGTATGACTACCTCTGCCCGAGTTTTTGAAACTGGTAACTGGTTACTTACGAAGAGAGGGCAATAGGATGATATAGAGACTGTGTTTTCCTTTTATACTTCTTTGTAGTTTTTTTTTTAACCATACATTTGTATTATTTGACAAAAGAAAATTGTTATTTTTTTCTAAGTAGGCCTCATGCCCAGCTTGGGGCTTAAACTCATGACCTCAGGATCAAAAGTCACATGGTCTACCAACTGAGCCAGCCAGCACTCCAGAAAAATTATTTTAAACAGGGGGCCTGGCTGGGTCAGTCAGTAGACCACGTGGCTCTTGATCGCAGGATTGTGAGTTCGAGACCCATGTTGGGTGTAGAGATTACATTAAAAAATAAATAAATAAACCTCCAAGATCTTGGGTTGTGTTTCCTTGCAGCGGCTCCCACTTGCTCCCCATAATGCAGAGCAGCCTCAAGACAAGCCCCCAGACTGGTTCACGAGCTACCTGGAGACAGTGAGTGTTCTCTCTGGCTTGGGTTTTAGCAGCAGTGTTGGCACAGGAGGAGTGGGGGAGAAATAACAATCCGAACCCAGATGGCTGCTGCCTCTGGTGCAGGTGAATGAAGAGTGTTAACGGTTCCGGTCAGGAAACCTCGCTTCTACAGTGACTGACTGGAAAAAAGAGGGAACCAGACTCTAAAGATGTAAGGAAAAGGAACAAGCCTCTGTGCTTGAGAAGGAAGAGGTTAGAAGCTTACTCATCAAAACAATTTCTTGGTGTCTTCTTTGAACCAGTTTAGCTGTGGAAGAGAATAGTTCTTCTTCTGCCACCTTTTCTAGTAACTATCAGGCGTTTATTATGTTCTTATGCCATACCAGAAACAGGGAGGTACATGGTGTATTTGATATCTCCAGGCCTTTTTCCTGTGTTGGAACTAAGGTTTTCCCCTTTTCTGCTCTGTATTCTAGTTCAGAGAACAGGTGGTTAAAGAAACAGTTGAGAAACTGGAACAGAAATTACATGAGAAGCTTGTCCTCCAGAACCCGTCGTTGGGTTCCTGTCCCTCAGACATCTCCATGCCTATTTCAGAGGAAACACTGTTTTTGCCAGAAAACCAGTTCAACTGGCATATTGCTTGCAGCAGCTGCCAAAGGAGGATCTGTGGCGTGCGCTACCAGTGCAGGTAAAGTAACTTTGGAACGCATGGCTATCAGAAGACCTTTGAGCAGGCCTTCTGACATCCTGCATAGGTAAAGGTAAATTGCGTGTACTCTGTCTCTGCACATCACACATAGAGAGCAGCTCTAGGTTGGAAATAAGCTATTCTCCACCCACAAGAAGTATAACCATTTGAAGGGTAACTATTCAGACTGTTGCTGTGTTCAGATGTAAATTGAACCAACAGAACCAAAAGACGATGGGGAAAAAAAATGACTAACAGAGCCAGTCAAAGTTATGCTCCCCAAAACAAAATTATATCGCCAGGGATTATCTCCCTCCTCCCAAGCAGGAATCTTGCTTCCTCTCATAGATTGTCTTGTGAAATGGATACGTGTTAAGTCTATTAATCCTCATTTTATTAATAAGGAAACTAGAGACATGGCATGGCCAGGTGACATGCTTGGGTTACCACCTAGCTGGTAATAGAATCAGTGTAGAAGTCTCGTCTCCTGTCTCACCACCTCTGGTACTTCCCGCTTGCCATGTTTTGCCCACAGCCTCTGCCCATCCTACAATATCTGTGAAGATTGTGAATCGGGGCCGTATGCCCATGACTCCAACCACATCCTGCTGAAGTTGCGGAGACCTGTTGTGGGTTCTTCTGAAGCATTCTCTCACCCAAGGTTCTCCACCCCTCGTCTTCCTGCTGCTCTGGAACAAGCCAGGTAAAACCCTAAGTAAAGGAGGCTTATTCTCTGATGGGCATCTGGGTTCTGGTGATGGAGTGTGAATCACAAAAATGCAGACAGCCTCCTTAGTTCCTGTTCATTTCCAGTTGGTGTGTGATGAGGACAATTACCCAAAGCTAATAAGACAGAAATGAAAACTATAGAAAGAAGTTAGGCTAAAAACTGGCGCTGACAGAGGCTATAAGTGGTTCAAAATAGCTTTAAGCTTTGTTTGTGAGGTTTGTTTTATTTGACACTTTTTAATCTGTTACCTCACAGGCTCCAGAAACAGGTTGACAAGAACTTTCTTAAAGCAGAAAAGCAGAGGTTGCGAGCCGAGAAGAAACAGCGAAAGGCGGAGGTCAAGGAACTCAAAAAGCAGCTTAAGCTCCACAGGAAGATTCATCTGTGGAGTTCCATCCATGGACTCCAGAGCCCCAGGTCTCCATTGGGCCGACCCGAGAGCCTGCTGCAGTCAAACACCCTGATGTAAGCCTGGGCCCGGGTGGGCACCAAGGTGAAGGTCTGCCTTCCAAATCCAGAACTTCAGCCAGCTTTTCTTTTACTTATTGGCAGCCCCTAATACCCAAACTCTTAAAACTTCCCATTCTCTAATCCTAGCATTCTTTTTTTTTTTTTTTTTAAGTTTTACTTATTTTGAGATAGTGCAAGTGGGGGAAGGGCAGAGAAAGAGAATCCCAAGCAGGCTCCACACTGTCAGCACAGAGTCTGATGCGAGGCTTGAACTCATGAACTGTGAGATCTTGATGTGAGCCGATGTCAGACGCTTAACCTGCAGAGCCACCTAGGCACCTCTGACCCTAGTATTCTTACAGGGTGGTCTGGTGGTCATTGTTGACACTTGCTTCATTGCCTTCCTCAGAAAGACAGCAACCAGCAAGGTTCCAAACTGGCTGGTGTGACCTCTTGTCACTGGAGGCAGTTGGGATTTGAAGGACCTGACTCTCTAGTTCTGTTATTTATGGATCTTTATCCTCACCATAGTTTTTCAGCTCAGGTGTCACATCTGTCTTGTTTTTCAAAAATTTATAGAGGCACCTGGATGGCTCAGTCGGTTGGGCATCCAGCTCTTGAGTTCCGCTCAGGTCATGATCTCAGTTTGTTGTTTTTTTGTTTTTTGTTTTTTATGTTTTTTATTTCTGGAGAGAGACAGCGTGAGCAGGGGAGGGTCAGAGAGAGAGGAAGACACAGAATCTGAAGCAGGCTCCAGGCTCTGAGCTGGCTGTCAGCACAGAGCCTGATGTGGGGCTCGAACCCATAAACTGTGAGATCATGACCTGAGCCAGAGGCTCAGCCGACTGAGCCGCCCAGGCGCCCCTTGATCTCACTGTTTTGGAATTGAGCCCCAAGCCAGGTGCTGCTCTGACAGCGCTGAGCTTGCTTGGGATTCTAGTTTTTTTAAGGATTTTTTTTTCTTATTTAAGTAATATCTACATCCAGTATAGGACTCAGACTCCCAACCCCAAGATCAAGGGTTGCATGCTCTTCCAACTGAGCCAGCCAGGTGCCCGTAAAGATTTTATTTTTAAGTAATGTGTACCCAGCATGGGGCTCGAATCTACAACCCTGGGATCAGGAGTGTCGCATGTTCCACTAACTGAGCCAGCTGAGTGCCCGCTATTAGCATTATGTTTAAGGCAAATGCGTTATCACGTGAAGAGTCACTGTCAGCCTCTTGAACCACACAGTGCTAGATATTCTGAAGCCATTGTACCCACCACAAGTGACTACCTGAATTTCTGTGCAGGCTCCCTTCACAGCCATGTGCCCCAGTTATGCCAACCCTCAGTGCAGCGTTTGTGGATGAGAATTTGCCTGATGGGACTCACCTTCAGCCAGGAACCAAGTTTATCAAACACTGGAGGATGAAAAATACAGGAAACGTCAAGTGGAATGGAGACACAAAGGTATTTTTTCCCACACAGAATGTGAAGATGTGATTAGAAGTGGCAGTGCTCGGCTGACAAGCTTTCTCTTGTCACTGTTCTTTTCAGCTCAAGTTCATGTGGGGAAACCTAACTTTGGCTTCTACAGAAAAGAAGGATGTTCTGGTTCCCTGCCTGAAGGCCGGCCACGTGGGCGTTGTGTCCGTCGAGTTCATTGCCCCAGCCTTGGAGGGAACATACACTTCCCATTGGCGTCTTTCTCACAAAGGCCAGCAGTTTGGGCCTCGGGTCTGGTGCAGTATCATAGTGGATCCTTTCCCCTCCACAGAGAGCCCTGAGAACATTGCAAAGGGCATGATTAGCTCAAGCAAAGTTGATGCGCTCACTTGCCAGAAAGAGGTGAGCATTGGAAGGGGAAGCTCAAGCCAAAACAGCCCACTCGCAGTTAGTTATTACTCCAGACATCTGGGAAGCGTAGCTCCACCCCTCGCCCGCCCCCCAACATGTCAGTATGTTTATATTAGGCCTAGTCCTCAGGGGTTTTGTTTGCTTGTCCTTAGGATCTTGGTGCAGGCATCCCTCTGTGCTTTTGTATTTCGTTGTGACGATGTGTTGCCAGCCTCTGCCGCAGGAGGGAAGGCCTAGCCTGTGGAACTGCTGGACTGATGGTTTTGCTCCCTAACCCTTCTTTCTCCTGAATGTCCCACATATGTGTTCTCTAGCTGCTAATGAAGTCTTGCCCGTGTTTTTTAGTCAGTGCAGGTTTTTTAAGCAACCTCCCTTTATTAGCGTGTTACTGGTTTTTAGAGTATTTTACTGCTTAGATTTAGTTAACCAAAGTTACTGTCCTGCTCTTGACTGTCATCAACTATGGTTAATCTAACTTGTCATTCAGAGGGGGCGCCTGGGTGGCCTAGTCGGTTAGGTGTCCAACTTCAGCTTAGGTCATGACCTCATGGTTCGTGGGTTTGAGCCCAGCGTCGGGCTGTGTGCTGACAGCTAGCTCAGAGCCTGGAGTCTGCTTCAGATTCTGTGTCTCCCTCTCTTTCTGCCCCTCCTTCCTCACACTCTATATCTCTCAAAAGTAAATAAACATTGGAAAATTCTTAAAAAATTAAAAACTTAAAAAATAAAACATGTAGAGGTGCAGCAGTGCTTTGGTTTTTAGGGAGGCAGCTACCCACCTTACCTTTTGTGTTCAGCTGAGGGCCTAACATTTGTCCCAATGGTTTGTCTGCATAGGAAGCTTTTCTTCTGGCCAAAGAAGAAATTCAGCCTGATGAAGTAGCTGAGCAGTCCCAAGGGACAGGAACCTGCATCCCACAGAAGACAAAAAATGTTGCCAGTGAGAGGGAGCTCTATATCCCCTCCGTGGACCTACTGACTGCCCAGGTGGGAGACTGAGTGGGGGAAAAGAGACAGAAGGCAGTGGAAAAAGAGCCCCTACCCCATTGAGGAGAAGGTGGTATGACTACAGGCAGTGCCCAGCAAGTTAGCCATGTGCCCACTTCAGTCCATTCAGATGCACATAGTGGGAAGGAGGTCACCTGTGGAAGGAGGCCTCTGAACTACATGTTTCCTTTCTGAGTGGGGAACTCAGTCTTGTGCTTCCCCGCAGCTTCCCTTCAGTTGTCTTTCCACTTGTGCTTCTCTGGTTCATTTTCACCCCCATTGCATTTTCACTCTCCCATGCCACTTCGTTATTTGAACACCTAGCTCCCATTTCACTCTCCTTGATTTCACTTGACTGAGGCGAGGCATGAACAGAGTCCCGGAAGGTGTGATGCCCTTTGGCCTACAAGTGCCAGCAAGGCAAAACATTGCTCCAGCCCCCACTGCCAGTAGCCTGACATTGCCCTTTTTTCCTCTAGGACCTGCTGTCCTTTGAGCTGCTGGATATAAACATTGTCCAAGAGTTGGAAAGAGTGCCCCACAATACTCCCGTGGGTAAGAATGTCATTCAACCCATATTGTTTGTTTTATTAACAGACACAAAAGTGCTGCACTCCAGGCTCAGGTAGGTAGTGTCTTATTCTGAGGAAATAGATGACAAGGATTTCTCCCACCATGTGACATTAAAATTGCACCCATGGATCCATGTCCCTTCTTTTTTCTGTTGTCTGTCAGAGTCAACAATACATGGTGGTGTAAGACTTTCCCACAAAAAAGGGGACTCTTGGGGCGCTTGGCTTCCCAGTCGGTGGAACATGAGGTTCTCAGTCTCGAGGTTGTGAGTTTGAGCCCCACACTGGGTGTAGAGTTCACTTAAAAATAAAATCTTTAAAAAGTAAGGTGGGGGGAGCCCTCTTCTCCATTTTTCTCTAAACATTATGTCCTTTTTTCCCTTTATATTCCTGGTTCTGTGTCTGGGCCATGATTTTTAAGGCCAGATGACTTGAGCTCTCCTGCATTCACTGACTTGAGATACTTCACACCTGATGGCCTAGAGAATTTCTTCACAACAGGCCTTGAAGCCTACCTAGATTTATTTTAGCCCCGCAGGAGACAAGAAGTCTGTGAGCTGCTGCTTCTGGTCTCTGTTGATGATGTGATGCTTTTTCTTGGTTGATGATTTTTTTCTGTCTTTGTTGTGCAGATATGACTCCCTGCATGTCTCCTCTGCCGCATGACAATCCTCTAATAGAGAAGCCAGGCTTGGGGCAGATACAGGAAGAGAGCGAAGGGGCAGGATTTAAAGCGCTTCCTGGTAGGGGCTTCAATATTTGTAAAGTATTTGCATTGTCCCCTTCAGTGTTATACCCTTTTCACACATACTCCCCACTGACCTTCCCGTGGCACAGATAGCCACAGCTGTTCCTTGGCACGATGTCAGCATGGGAACGTGAGTGCAGGAAGCTCCTCAACACCAAGTGCAGATAGGCTTTGTCTTTCAGATCCCACAGCATCAGTAAAGAGGAAGGCTGAAAACATCGCCTCACTGGAGGAAGCAGAAGATGACCTGAGTGGGACCCAATTTGTGTGTGAGACAGTAATCCGATCCCTTACCTTGGATGCTGCCCCAGATCACAGACCACCTTGCAGACAGAAGTCCCCACACAGTGAGTGTCCCCGGGTTCCCCCAGCTAGCTGGACGGTGCTTGAATTGTGGCCACCTGACCAGGGCAGGAAAAAGCGCTCTTCCTCACTGACAGTGGAGGTTCGGTGATCTTTGTTAGAATTCAGATCATGGTGGTTTTTTAGACTCCACACGCTCTACCTGCCCATTTTAATTATAGCCTCAAGAGCAAAGCAGCCACCGTAAGTCATGTTCACACTTTCTCAGGGGCAAAATCACAGCTGCACAACGCAGAGGAACAGCAACCGCTTGTGCTGCCTGGACTCTGCCATGAGGAGTCTTTCTGTAAGTGGACAGCGCTCCTCTGCAGAGACCTCCATTGGCAGCTGGAGGCAGGCCTTTCTCCAAGGACACAGGCCAGGAAGTAGCGGGTAGAAGAAAGGGTACCAAACCAAGTTTCGCAAAGTTATATTCTGTTGTGATTCATTTTCTTTACAGCAGATATTTCTAGATCAGATATGTAGAGCCCATACTGTATATTTTAAGAACTATCCAGAAATTCAAATTCTAGAGCTTCAAAATAATGTGGGAAAATCTCTTGTGTTTTTTATAATGAAATTTGACCTATACCTTCAAATATTTTTATTCTCGTTTTGTTTAAAACGTGCGCGCGTGGGCACACACAGGAAGGTAGACAGGGGATGTGCTAAAAAGTAGGTGATGGGGATTGAGGGCACGTGTTGTGTCAACCACTGGGTGTTATGTGTAAGTGAGGAATCAATAAATTCTACTGAACCCAATATTACGCTGTAAGCTAACTAGGAAGGGTAATATAAAATAAAGCTGAAACTGACTAAATAAATAGATAAATAAATAGAAATAAAATACACAACACTTATTTCACCCACATACACTTACATACAAATGCATAACTCAAACATCTGGAAGGACTTACACCAAAGGTTCCCAGTAGTTATCTCTGATAGGATTATAGGTATCTTTTCTTCCCCTCATCCATGTTTTGCCAGTTTTCTACCATGACTACCCATTACTTTGCAAAGAAAGGGAGGAAAGTAGGCACACAGTCCAGTGGCACTCCCCACCTACCATTTTCTCTTGTTAGAGCACCAGTAGCTAGGATATCAGTTTTGACTTGTTTTTAGGATTCATGGTGCTTCTCAGAAGCCTTGATGTTTTTACATACCTTGTTGTTAAGAGCTTCGGTTCTTCCTGGCTTTGCACAGGCTTCAGACTTAGAATGTGGCCATAACTGAGGCTCTTCCCTCTGGCTCATCCTCATCCTCTGGCTTTCATGATTGTAGCCCATGACCCACAAGGCTTTATCAGGTAAAGGCAGCACCAGGGGCTGACTTCTAGCTGTAGCTGAAAATCAGTTGCTTTTATCCTTTAGTGAAATTTGCCTCCCCTGAAGAGGGACCACTTGAAGATGAGCAGGAAGAGGTTGTCCATGTCGCTGAAGAAGCTGTCGTGGAGGAGCAAGTGGAGGAAGAGGAGGAGGAGGAGGATGAGCTCAAAGATGAAGTTCAGAGTCAGTCCTCTACTTCTTCAGAGGATTATATCATCATCCTGCCTGAGTGCTTTGATACCAGCCGCCCCCTGGGGGACTCCATGTACAGCTCTGCGCTCTCACAGCCAGGCCTGGAGCGTGGGGCTGAAGGGGAAGCTGGGGTTGAGGCTGGGGAGAGGCTCGCTGGAGGGGAGAACCAGCCACAGGGACAGAGCATCAACGACATCCTCATGACCTCACAGACTCTGGACACCGTGCCCCTAACCCCAGAGGTGGTGGGGCCTCCACCACAGCTGCCCAGGTACCATCCACACCCCTCTAAGCTGGGCTGTTCTTCACAGGTGGAATAGAGAGGAAAGGACTCCATCACAAAACCTGTTTTTTTGTCAGCATGGGAAGAGACTTTCCTATAAACGTCTGAATTTAGATGAATAAAAGTTGTATTTCCCAGAATTTGTGGATTCTGGATTTAAAGAAATGCTTGTTTTAGTTAATTATCTGAGTACAGTCTATTTACGTCTTGGTCATTGAGAGCCAGTTTTTAAACACAAACATCCCTGGATCTTCTTTGGCCATTCTGTTGACTCGTGGGTGAAGGCAGGCAAAACTTATTTTCCTGTTACCCAGAGTGTGGTAGGAAGCTTAATCTATTATGGAAAAAATACACCCTAAAATCAGAAAACAGTGATTTTTAATTATCTGTTCATCTGTGTCATTGCTCCATCATAGTAATGGTGGAGCCTTGACTGTAATTTAAACCACTCTCTCAGGGAGGTAGGCATTTCCCTTTTATCAGTACCACTTGGTGTAGGGGGTGGTAACCTGACTGAAGCTGGTCTTTGTAGCTTGACTGTGGCTGAAGAGGAAACCCAGAAGTAGAATGAGCCCTTTCCACCTGATCCCTAAATTCAGACAGGAGACCTGGATCAGAAATGTGAAGCATCTGCAGGGAATCGGGCACTGCTGTGCCACGTTTACTGTTTCTCCGCCGTTCCCGTAGGTGTCTTTTCAACTGACTTTCAGTATTGTGTCTTTCCGAAAGGAGCCCTCCTTGTGCACAGCACGATGGTTCCCCAGGAGTGGATTTACCAGTTACCATACCAGAAGTTTCTTCAGTCCCTGATCAGATCAAAGGAGGTAATGACCAGCCTGAGCTTTATATCCTTTTCTGTGCTCCTTTCTAATGAAACCAGGTATAAAGGACCACCATGTCTCTGTGACTCTTGGCATTATTTGGCAACTTTGCCCTTTCTTTCTCTCTGTGCCCCTCCCTCATACTGTTTTCTATTCTCTAGCAAATATTCTTAATATTCATGAAGTGAGACCTCACAGAGGTGGGCATTGTGCTGCAGTGGGAACACAGGCTGTGGAGCTCAACCAGGCTAGATTCCAGGCCCAGCTCCACCTTTCCTCCCTGTGGGACCTTGCAGCAGGTCAGCACGTTCGTACCACCTGCGAGGCTGTTTTCTAAGACAACAGTACCTTGACGTTGCTAGTAGACTTTTCCACTCTTCCTCAAAAAACAAAACTTAAAAGTACTGAAAAATTAATAAATGGGTGATTAGATTATAGATTTTTCTGATTCAATAAGCAGTCACCTTGCATTGCATTCTGGACGGTCCACCTTTATCATAAAACCACCTGCAAAATTTCCCAAATTGTAAAAAAAAAAAAAAACAACACCTAAATGCTGAGATCAGATTGCTGCCTGCCTCCCAAAAATAGCTTCATTCTGAGTTAGGAAACACTAGGCACCTGTGGACGCTATGTCTAACCAGCAGCTCTTTTGCTTTTAGAGCCCAGAGGCTCATCAGGACTTGTAAACAGCAGACAGAAGAGCTATGACCACTCAAGGTAACTGGACCTTGTGCAGCCTCTTCTTCAGAAGCAGGTGGATGTCCCAGTATTGCTTCTGCTTAAGCCTCTCAAAGCATGTGCCACCTCCAGAGAGCTGAGGAGAGCCATCATTCCTCCTTTTTTCTCCTGAAGCTTGTGAGCAACACAGAACAGAGGGCTAAACTTACCTTTCAGAGTGTTCATCTTCCAGACCAGTGCCGTCAAGTTCAACTCACCCTTAGTACCAGAGGAGAAGGCAGGAAAGTCAAGCCCACTGTGCATCTTAGTAACAGTTTCTTAGACCTACCTGCCTCTGTGCTCCCAGTCAGCTCAGAGCAGCGGCACGCTGGGCTCCTCCCTACAGTTCGCAGAAAAGCACATTGCCTTTGGAGGTGTTTCCTCTGAGATGGTAATTGGGCGGACAGACTACCTATACTCCTCTGTGCCCTTGACCACGTAATTTTCAGCTGGGATGGAAAGCTGGCATACTAACCAGAGGGGTGTGTTTTCGGCCCGCCCTTGTCTTGCAGCAGTAGAACCGGGCTCTACATCAAACCAAGATTTGTAGCTCTGAAACTAATAGGAAGATGATCACATCCTCTTTTTACATCTGACTTTCTGAAAGAAACCCATTTCCTTTCAAGGATTAGAGCCCAGATTATCTTGTAGGAAGATAATAGTTTGTGGTTTTTTAGGGAAGTCATTTGGTTTCCCTCTCCAGGCACCACCACCATGGGAGCGGCATTGCTGGAGGACTGGTGAAGGGGGCTTTGTCTGTTGCTGCTTCTGCATACAAGGCCTTGTTTGCCGGGCCGCCCGTCACTGCCCAGGTCAGTGTATGTTTTATTTTCCCGTAGCAAAGCTAAGTCCCCAGTGAAAATGATGCTGCCTGTCTGGGTTGAAGAGTAGTATAGGATTCTGCCACCTTCTAGCTAAATGACTTTAGCCAAGATACCCAAGGGAGGAAAGGAAAAAGATCTAGTGTTGAGGACCTGTCATGTGTGGGAAGCTCTTCCAAGTACCAGCACTACAAGGTGAAGAAGACACCAGTCCCTGCCCAAAGACGGGGGAACAAGCAAGGTACACAGAGTTCTGCAGTGCAGTGTAAGATCTCATGCCGGTGGTCACGGGTCGGACATCTTAAGTATTTGCCAGGAAAGAAGAATAGAGAGAGCATTACAGACATTGCAGACAGTAAAAAAGACTTGAAACGTGACTCTGAAATGTGAATTTAGGCTGGGAAGAAAAGACCAACAGAGCAGGTGGGGTGGTCTGTTAAGTGGTTTGGGTGTTACTTTAAGGCTAATGGGAGGAGCCAGTGAATGGGTTTTAGGGAAATAATTAACATCAGATTTGTACCTAGGGAGAGAACTCCACTCTAGTGTAGAAGTTGGGGGAGCCCTAGAGAAATCCAGGGGCACCTGGGTGCTTCAGTCAGTTAAGTGTCCAACTTCAGCTCAGGTCATGATCTCACAGTTCGTGAGTTTGAATCCCATGTCAGACTCTGTGCTGACTGACAGCTCAGAGCCTGGAGCCTGCTTCAGATTCTGTGTCTCCCTCTCTCTCTGCCCCTCCCCTGCTCCTGCTCCCTCTCTCCTTCAAGAATAAGTAAACATTTAAAAAGAAATTTTTTTAAGAAATCCATTTGAGGGGCTCCTGGGTGGCTCAGTCAGTTAAGTGTCCAACTCTTGATTTCAGCTCACATCATGATCTCATGGTCTGTAAGATCAAGCCCCATATAGGGCTGCGAACTGACAGCACAGAACTTACTTGGGATTCTCTCTCTCCCTCTCTCCCTCAAAATAAATGAATTAAAAAAAAAAAACATTTGAGAATCCATGTGTAGATGGAAAAGAGGGGTAAAAGAGAAATGGCAGAACTCGAAGACCATGATTAAGAGGCTAGAAAGAAGTCAAAGAGGAATCCCATGTTTCTGGCTTTAGGCAATCAATAGTACCATTCATTAGGATTTATAAGAAGGATAGATTTGGGCAGGGGGAGAAGAAAATTAGGTACATTTTGCATGGTGTGGAATTTGAGACATGTCCAGGTAAAGTTACCCAGATTACAGTTGGGCATATGCACGTGGCCCACAGAGGAGAGATTTGGCCTGGAAGTAAAGTTACTCATACAGGTTATAGCAGAAGCCATGTGATTAGGTGAGAATTTCCAGGAAAAAGGGGTGTAAAGCAGGAAGCAGCCTTTAAGGATCCTGGAAAGGAGGGGCCTGCAGAGACGGAGAATTAGGAGGAAAATGAGAGTTCTGTGCTGGGGCTCAGGGAAGGGAGCTTTAATGAAGAGGATGTTGTGACCAGTGCTGCAGAGAACAGGGACCGAGTGGAGAGGACTTGGAGAGTGCAAGTACGCCTCACTTTCAAGTAGCTGGGCCACAAAGCGGGGGAGAGCCAAAGCTAGGACACATAAGGCAGAGGGAAATGTTTCTACGGTTGGGCAAGCCAGTGGTAAAGAAGGTTAGCAGTCAAGATGAGAGAGGATAAGGGGCACCTGGGTGGCTCAGTTAGTTGAGTGTCTGGCTCTTGATTTCGGCTCAGGTCATGATCCCAGGGTCACCGGATTGAGCCCCATGTCAGGCTCCTTGCTGAGTGTAGAACCTGCTTGGGATTCTCCCTCCCTCTCTCTTTGTCTCTCCCTCTCTCTCTCCCCCCACCTTTCTCCCTCCCTCTCCTGCCCCACTTCTCCTCCTGCACGTTTTTTCTCTTTCTCTAAAGGCAAAACAATAATAAAAAGGTGAGAGAGGATAATTCATAGAGATTTCAGAGATAGTGAATGGTAATGAGATAGCAAGCAAAGTATATGTGAAAGGATTAACGTGGAAAGAAGACTGAATAATTTGTTTTGAAATAAAAAGGAAGGAAGAGAAGTTAAATAAAAGGGTTAGGTGTAGAGAGAAATGCCAGAGACTGTGCTCAACATGCTTACACACTTTCTTCTTAATCCTCTCAACCCTGCAAAATAAGGAGGTATTTTATATCTCCGTTTTTTTACATAAGATAATTAGTTGGTAGTCAACAGGGTGCCAGGATGGCTCAGTCAGTTGAGCTCCAACTTCAGTTCGGGTCATGATCTCACAGTTTGTGAGTTCGAGCCCCACGTCGGGCTCTGTGCTGACAGCTCAGAGCCTGGAGCCTGCTTCAGATTCTGTGTCTCCCTCTCTGTCTAATCCTCCCCCACTCATGTTTTGTTTCTCTCTCTCTCTCAAAAATAAATTAAAAAAAAAAATTGGTAGTTAACATAGTTGGTAAGTAAATGGTAAGCATTAGAGTGATCCAAAGTGTTAGGATTTAAGAAGGGTATGTGTCCACCACAGAGCTTGACCTAAAGGAGGAGGTAAATGAATGTTAGTTCCCTCTTTTGTGGATTGCTTCTGTTCTGTTAAAAAGGAGAAAAATGCCAAGAAAGTCACCCAAGATGTAATTTCCCAAGCAGTTTTTTGTTCAGCTCCTTTGCATATCTGACCACACCCTCTTCCAATAACAGCCTCTGCTTCTGCTTAATACTTGTCCCATCACCACAATTATCTTTGTCTTCACAGTGTTTTCCAGTGCTTGTGTGCATCTTTCCCTTCATCAGGCCAAAGAATGCTTCCTTCAGAAAGCCCCCTCCAAAGCATCCTCCTCCCGGTTCTGAGGACAGTTCATTAGTTGCTCGAGATGCCGAATCTAGAGCAGGGCGTTCCCAGTCCTCCCTCAGAAAGTCCGTTAGTGTCAGGTGGACAGGAGCACCATACCCTTGTATTGAATTTCCTAATATTTTAAAAAAATCTGGAAAGATCCGTATGATTTACAAGATAATAACAATTTACAAGACACATAAATGATACAGAAAATGTTCTGCTTTTCTTGATTCTACACAGCCAGTAGTTTCTGAAGATCAAACAGCAGCCCTGATGGCCCATCTCTTTGAAATGGGATTCTGTGACAGGCAGCTGAACCTAAGGCTGCTGAAGAAATACAATCACAACATCCTGCAGGTTGTGACAGAACTGCTTCAGGTCAACAACAATGACTGGTACAGCCACCGCTACTGAGGAGTGACCTTGTATTAAATAACTTTGCCTGCTGCTCAGAGATGATCTTTATTCTGTCCGTGGGGCATGGGGGAGAATCCCTTGCTTATTTTTTAATCTGATGAATCTATCTAGAGCCCATCATTAAGCTATCAAGACAGCACCTGCATTACAGTATTTTTTTGGAGCAAATCAAAGACCGGAACTTAAACAGAGACCTTGAACGAGTTGTAGGAAAAACGGTTTTTCAGTTGATTTGGATAAAGCTCCTTTTCTCCATTTTAGTGCATTGAAGAGTATAACTTGAACTTTCTATAGAACTGTTTTTTTCTTTCTGCTTGTATTGAAGTTGAGTATTTTTCTTTGGTTAAATGTGGATGTTTCTATGGGGATATCTGTTGGCAGTTTTAAAAAGAAATTAACCTTGGAAGTTGTTTTCAAGAATTCTTAACATTTTTTCTAGCCTGCCCCAAGTCTCAGAGCTGTACGGTATCGAAATGACACCCAGAGCCCCAAAGGAATGGTGTTACTCTTCCTTTCTCAAGGACAAAGTCCTTTCCCTTGCAGGACTGAGTAATGGGCCACTGTTGCCTAAGGACACCACTGGTACATTCAAGAAGATCCACCTTCTGGGTCTCTGCACTTCAGTGAAAGGAGGAAGGGAGTGTGCTTCTTAACCTACCAGCACCTACTGAGCAGTGTTTACTGTAGTAGTTTTGCATACAACTTTTATTTAAGGGAACAAATTTAGGTAGTGTGAAAAATTTTGCTAATCCTCTAGAGGAGGAGAAAACTTGTGTATTAAAGGGAAAGTAAACGTAACGATTACCATTTTTCTTAATGTCAAGGCAGATGTTCTTTACAGCCAAGTGAGGGGAGATAGAAACATGAAAAGTGAAAGGCAGGGTCCTGCATTAATCTCTGTAAAGTTAGGTCAGGGACAGGCAAATGTGTGTGCGAGGCGTAGGAGATCCTAACGATTTCCTGAATGTCTGAAATCTGCTCAAAGGTATCTAGAACAGGAGGAGGCTGTTTTGCAAAACGTGGATGGGGGCAAATTCTGAAAAAGTTTTGGTTTAACCCCAAAATGAATGAGAAAGCTTGTTGCCAGGGGCCCAGGTCCTCATTCTGTTTACAGAAAAGGAGTCTTCGATACAATGGGTGAAGGAAAAGGTAACAGAAAACACTAAAAGCTAGTATTCATGAAAATGACTTCCAGAAAAAGACTTACCCTCATCCGGAAGGGGGAAGGGGTAGTAAACTAGTATTATTTAACCTGGTTGGTATTTATAATGAATGGTGATGTTAATTAATCATTAGCCATCATGATGTTTATTTACAATATAATTCTTGACCTATTCAATAAACCAAAATTCAGACTGCAAGCCAACCAGGCTGTTCATTATTTAAAACGTTTTTATCCGGGCTTCGGGGTAGAGGCTGAGCTGCAGGGTGTATGTGATTAATTGGTTGATACCCGGTGAGACCTGTTCTGACCTCATGAGTCATACTGTAGAGGTCCAGTCGGCCGTCCGGTTGTACTTGCACATAACCGTTTAAAGAATGGTGGAATAAAGGTTCTTTGAAAGACCTATCTGGGTTGGCTGGTACTTGAGAAAGCAGCGTCTGAGACGTGGAGTGATCTTTAAAGAGCCGGGCGCTTCTCCGGCAGCCTGTGGGGAGGGGGCGGGCCCCGGGGGGGGGCGGGCCCGGAGGAGCTAGGGCGGAGCCTCTCCAGGCACGCGGTGATAGCTTGGGGTGAGTCCCTGGGCTGGCACTTTCGATTCTGCTTGCAGCGGTTGCTGTCGTCCGGGGGTGGGGTAAGGCGCTCCCAGACCCTCCTTCCTTTCTATCCCCTTTGGGAGGCGAGGGTCGAGGGACCTTGTGTGCCTCCTAACCTCACGCAGGCACTCGCGTGTAACAGGCTCGACTAACGGCCTCAGGGTGTCTGGCGGGACTTGAAATTCTCCAAAGAAGTCCCAGCTTCTGCGGCCTCCCCAACTCGGGGCCCCTGTCTGAGCCCCGGAATAGGGCAGGAAGCGGCTTAGCCCTCTGAGGAGGCCGAGGTCGCTGCTCCCCTCCTCCCTCCAACGTGCCCTATTTTGCACCCCCAGACCTCTGCTGAAGGGGGCCACTAGCCTGGGCAGCCCCAGCCGTGGCCCCTCGGGTCACCTTACCCTACAAGCCCTTCTCCCCAAACACCATTCTAGAAATCTCACTCTTGGCTGACAGGAGCCCTGGATCCCAGACCTGAACCAGGTGAGGCTGTCTTGATTTTTAGCCCAGTAAGGTCTGAATGCAGCTCACCTTGCCCACCCATTCCGCCACCACTCCTGAGCCTTTGGGGAAGGATCTGGATTGTTAGCCATTACCATTCCTTAGTGAAGGATAGACCCTGACCATTGCCCCCACTCTTCCGCAGCATTCTCTCCTACGCCACAGAAAGCAGTGAGGAAGAGGTTTCTGCTTGCTTCCAGGGCTATTTTAAGGTTCTTAGCCACACCTGTGACCAGCCTAGCCTCTCTCTTGTTTCAAAGAATCCCTGCCTTCCTATTAAGCCAGCACCTGCCCCGGACAGCAATGGAAGCTTTCCTTCCAAGCCCAAGCTAGATCTCAGGCATTTCTGCCCGGGTGTTCTAGACACCTCTTCACAGTCCTCTTGCTACAGAGGGTGAAGAGACTCTGACTGCTGCCTCCCTCCACCACACCCCCAACCCCAGCCCTGTCCACTTCCTTCCCTTGAAGAAAATGACAGCTCAGCAACTTTCCCAGAAAAACAATTCAGTGCTCTGCTATTCACTTCTGGAAATCTCTTCCAGTGAAATAACTTCTGGTTTTCTCTTCCCTCTTGCAGGCAGATTGAGCTCCCCTGCAGCAATGAAGGGAAAGACACTGCGATTTCTGATGGGGGAGTCCCATGTAACTGCTCAGTTTTCTGTCTCTTAGCTTCCTTGGGCTGGAGCTTGCTGACATTGTGGTGGCACTCCTTGCCAATCCTGAGAACCCAAAACCAGAGTTACCCGCAGTGTCCGTGCTGACAAGCTTAGCACTGAATTCTGTTCTTTTCTTGTTAGTGAAAACTCCCCCTGAATGATGGGTGAGACGTTCTCCCAGTTGGGTTCTCGGGAGGATGAGAACAAGTCGATCCTGGCCCCCAGCCCAGCCATGGGCAGCAAGGCTGCCTGCTACTCCAGCATCCCATGCAGCAAGTCTTTCTGTTCCTGCCTGCCTCGTGAAGGAACTGCCGGCGCCAGCTTTGTGACTTGTCCCACCTGCCAGGGCAGCGGGGAGATCCCGACAGGTGAGTGGTCTGAGGCTTTGGAAATGGCCTGGAATCCAGAACAAAAGCTCTTAGCAGCCAGCTGGTCAGGCCCCCCCTGAGCCTCCTTGAATGGGGTTGGGTGTCCCAGCTCTTGCCCCCTCCCACCCATTCACATCCCCCCCCCCCCCCAGTTGCAGCTGGGTCAGCAAGAAGCTAACTCTCCCTGGGCTCACTGCAGAGACACCCACCCCCGCCCCTCCTGCCCTGGCTGTTCTCCCTGGCCCAGGGAGTCTCCTGCCTCCCCACTCCCTGAGCAACACTGAGCCTTAGGACTCAGGAAGTTAACAAATGACCTCTCCAAAGAAGCTAGGCTTCTCTCATTTGCTGGCGCCTGACAGAAATCCACACCTGTTCATGTAAAGCTCACTTCCATTCCAGAGATGGCAAAGCTGAGCTGCCAGCACCTGCCCAGCGTTCCCAGTCCTGCCGTGGGGGCAGAGGTGGCATGCTTCCCACACTGCTCTGTGGGGTGGAGGGGTGCATCTGGAAGGCAGGAACAGGAAACCTTTGTCACAAATACTTCCTGGCCCTCCCTCTTACCTTCTTTCTCTCTACAGAGCTGGAGAAGCAGCTAGTGGCCCTCATCCCCTATGGGGACCAGAGGCTGAAGCCCAGGCACACGTAAGCCCCTCTTCTCCCCTCCGCTCCACAGGACATCACCCTGGGGGCTGTTCTCTTTGCCTCCCCCTTCTGTCTCTCCCTGCGATTTTTCTCCATTGGTTCTCCCCCAAGAAAGCCTCACTGGGTTCATACGTACTAGTGCATTTCCAGAGATTTTCCTGGTTTCAGAATGGGGCACAGCGGAAGCCACCTGAGGGTGCTTGGTGTCCTTCTTCACAGTTTTCATGCTTCCAAGAAGCATGGCTCCCTGGTGAAAACAGAGGATCTCTCAACTCCGCAAGGCCTTTCAGGATGGAAGGAGGGGCCCTGGCTGAAATTTGTTTGGGGAAATCATTTTTCCTAAGAGCCTCCCTTCCTGCAGCAGTTCTGAGCTGCTTGGTCTCTTCCCAGCTGAGCTGGAAACCTTGCTACTCCCTGTTCTGAGATGCTTCAGAATCTCAGAGGCAGCCCTGAGTTTCACTGGGGGTGTGATCACCCTGTTTGTCTCCTAAGTCTCTTTGGTATGAGTCCCTGCAGCCTCTTCCCGAGTCTCTCAGCTTCCGTCTGGGAGCCACCCCACCCCCTGCCCTCCCTGACCACTACACCAGAATCTGAATCTGGCAGCACCCTCCATAAGATACTAATAAGGTGCTGTCCCCTTAATACATATCTCAATTTTGAATCAGATGGACAGATGATGTCCTGTTCTGAATTTTCATATTCAGATTCAGTTAAATTCATGTGGACATTTCTTCCATTGATGCTAGCTAGCATTTGCTGAGCTTTTGTTAGGTGCCAGGACCTTGCCTTAACAAATTCTGTGAGGTGGGTACACTTCTTTCCATTTTACAGACGAGGAAACTGAGGCTTCAGGTGGTTAGGTGGCTTGCTTGGATTTACTGGGCCAGTGGGTACAGAGAGCTGGGAATGGAAGTCAGGCCACCTGCCTCCCAATCCTCTGCTCCGACTCACTTCGGGCCACATCTGAACCTGGGCTGGTCCTTCACATCTGGGTCAGGGGTAAATTTACAGTTGTGAGGGGGTTAGTGCAGGGGAGAGCTTTGTCTATGGAGAGGAGTGTCTGAACAGCCCTCTGCTCAAGCTTCCTTGGTGTTCTGACCTCTCCACTCCCCTTCCCCTTGTCTTCCCTTCCCACAGGAAGCTCTTCGTGTTCCTGGCAGTGCTCACCTGCCTTGTGACCTCCTCCCTCATCGTCTTTTTCCTGTTTCCCCGGCCTATCTCCGTGCAGCCTGCGGGTCTCAACTCCTCCACCGTGGCCTTTGATGCGTCTGGTATCAACCTCACCATAACGGTGGGTGGATGCTTGTGCCCCTGGGCTCAACCTCACTTCAATGGCAACTCTTCTCTAGAGCGCTTATCTGGTGGTGCAATCTGGGGCACAGGTAGCCAGGAATTTTATGATGCCCAGCGGGTGTGGAGGGCTGGGGAGAAGCAGGGGAAACCACAAGCCCCATAACAGATTGTGCAGGATTGTGACTGTACACAGCGAATGGTCAGAATCGGGACCAGAGGAAAAAAACACAGCCAGGGGCATGCCTGAGACTCCCGGGGGAGGGGAGCATAGAACTGAAGAGACTGAAGAGAGAGAAACCTCCTGTGCCAACTTAATGTCTTCCAGTGACCCTTTGCCAGTAAGAGCTCCTCCAAGGGGCTCCTGGCATGTAGTGGGAGTGGTCAGCCAGGCCTGGGCGTTTTGGAAGCTATTTGACCTCTCCTTTCAAAGGATGGTCACCCTCTCACTTCCCTTTTCCTTCTCTTTCTCCTCAGAATATCTTAAACATCTCCAATAGTAACTACTACCCCATCACCGTGACCCAGCTGACCATTGAGGTGCTGCACCTGTCCCTGGTGGTGGGGGAGATCTCCAACAGCCTCCTCCTACACATCGGCCCTTTGGCCAGTGAGCAGGTGACCCCCTCTCCCTGGACGGCCCTGCCCAGAGGTGTATGGCCACATGTGGTGGTGGGAAGCCCCTCTGGGGCTGGGCCTCACCCTATGCCCATTTGGTTGACAGATCCTTTATGCAGTGGCCAACAAGATAGGGGATGAAAACACCTAGTAAGTATTATCCTTTGATCTCTTCTCCTTTATTCTCTTTCCTGGTTGGAAACCCAGTTTTCATCCCTACCAGATTTCCTGATGGCTTAGCAAACCCTGCAGCCAGCATTTGGCCTTCACTCTCATGGCCAAGACTGCAGTGTGCAAGGGCTCAGGGTCCCCAGCCTCTGCCTGTATAGACCTAGGTTGGAATGAAAACAGGCCAGAATTTGGTTAATTCTTACAACATGTGACCTTGAGCTTTTCAGCCTGAATTGCTGAGGAAGATTTATGTCTTGTTTTCTGTTGAAGGAGGGGCTGGCACATACCTGGGCCAGGCCTGTAGGGCTTAGGGGAATGATACTGCAGCAAGGGTGACCTGCTTAGGGAGAGAGAAAGATTAGGGGTGGCATTTGGGACCCCTGATGGAAAAGAGCTTAGGAGGCAAGGACACGGACCCGCAGGTCTCCTCCATGCCGACAGGCTGCTCAGTGTGAAATGTCCCGTGTTCTTTCTCTCTCAGCAAAATCTGTTCCTGGATGAAAATCAAAGTCCACCATGTACTTTTGCACATCCAGTAAGTAGGGCTGGGATCCCCGGTGTCCCCCCCGCCCCACCTACTTCTGACCCCAGGCTCCCCTCTGCTCCACCTTGTGGGAGGAGTCATCCAGAGCCAACTCCGTGGATCTTTGTTGGCTCCTGGGAATAACAGGTCCAGCCCCATCCCTAGATCCCACCCTGCTTATAAGCCATTGGTGTGACAGCCACAGAGCTATCTGGACTACAGGTGGGACAGCCATCCCAGGTGCCTTGGCAGAGTGGGGAACAGAAGGAAGGGTGGGGGGGACCCTGCCCTCCCAGGACAGCAGAGCAGGGACAGAGCTGTCTGCTTCCTCCCAGACACAGCAACAAAGCCTGCTTCCTCTCCAGGGGCACCCTGACCTGTTCCTACCTGAGCCATTCAGAGCAGCTAGTCTTCCAGAACTATGAGTATGTGGACTGCCGGGGAAACATGTCAGTGCACCACTTGCTGGCCCCTCACCCGCCATGACCTGTCTGCCGGCCCCAAACTCCAGGCCGCTGCCAGCCTGGGCTGTATCTCCCAGCGCCCAAGAACGGACTACAATGACTTTGACAAAGGGAAAGCCCTGCTTTATTATACCTCCCCCCGCCACACACACGCCCTCAGCACAGGAAGCTCTCTGTGGAAGTTAACTTTACACACACGTGCACACGCATCCCCTAAAAAAAAAAAATTTGGTTCTTCTAGGGGTTTTCCCCTTGGTCTGTCTTGAGGAAAGTCTGACCCGATGGTCTTCAGAGCTGCTATAGCGCCCTGGAATGGCGCCTGCCCTTTCAATGCTGAGCCCCTTGGCTGCCTAACTTCTCCAGGGCAGGCCTTCCTCCTGCCCGAATGAAGAAAGTTTTCATTTTATCTGGCTATTAAAACATGGATCTTTTTCAAGTTCTCCACCCAGGGATGGGATTGTGACTTGAGGGACCTGCATGCTGTCTCGTGCCTCCCTGCTTTGGTCATGTGACAAAGGGATGATGATGGTCTGCTTCTCTCCCAGTAACTTGGCCCCTGACAGCAAGATTGGCCAAGGCCCTTTGACCCTGCATCCTCCCTGGTTAAAGACTGTTCCAGTTCCTAGGAAGACAGAGCCCTTCTCTGGCTAAAGCTTCTCCCCGCCACAAAATAGTTTTATTATTCTCGTCACAGCAGGAACCAAGGTAGTAGAGGACAGGAGGCACCCCCTCCTGCCTATCCAGGAAAAACGGAGAGGAGACCAGAATCATCTGATAAGGTGTTTATTGAAGGAGAGCTTCTGGCTGGTGGTGAGGCCACAATCCTGAGTCCCTGTGAGGACACAGGGAGGTCGAATGGTGGTCCCAGCTGCAACCCCCCTCCAGTGAGAGCCGGCAGAGGCAAAGCTATCACGATTTTCAGGGGCCGGCCAAGCTGCTGGTTTCTGCAGCTTCCCCGGCTTAGCCCCAGGGCTCATCCTGTGTACCCAGAGGCCTCTGCTTTCCCTTGGGCATTGACAGTATGGAGCTGCACATCAGTAGGGAGTGGTCTTGACCTCTCCTCTTTGCTATCGCTCAGATGAAGCTAAGTCCCAGGTTCCCACCGGGCTCCAAGCAGAGGCGGTTTGTTTTGTAGCTGAGCCAGAATGGTAGTTGCTCACTAAAGGTGGCTGGGGTTTTTCTCAGGCAGAGAGATGAACTTAGGTGGTGAGTGTGAAGCTGGATGGCTGGAGAGGGGGAAGTGGCACAGAACCCAGCTAGTTGGCTGAGGGGTGGTGTCGAGAAGGTGCTGGCAGGAGCACAGAAGTCCAGAAAGGCCAGGCCAGAGTTTCTGCTGTGTATAGGGCTTGTATTGTATTCAATAAACTGTACTTGACAGTGTTAAAAAGTCTCCTGTGAGTGGGAAGGGAGCTGGTGGACACTCCCAGCCTGTTTCTTAGTGTCCAGGTGGGTGTCGAGCTTCCGTCCCCAGGCCCTGAGCTCCTCAGCACATGTACGGCTTTTCTGGCTTCTGAGAGATTGCTCCCAGGAGCTCGCTCTCTGCCTTTCTCTCCTTGTTTGTCTATTAAGCTCCCTCCCTACTTTAATATTTCTGTTCTGTGCCCCCATCTGCCCCACTCAGGAAACACTATACTGAGGGGCTCCTTCAGCCTGACCCACAGGCCATGCTGTGTGGACCACAGTGAAGGGCTCCAGGCATCCCCTCACCAGTCCAAGGTAGAAAAGGGGGTGGGCTGGGAGGTCCTGGGTGTCAGCTTCAGGAGGTGGTGAGGGGGCTGCCTGAGGCCTTTGGAGCCTCTTGACACACAGGGAAGGAAGAGGGCAGGTGTTCTGTGCTTGAGGCTACAGCCCCCCTTTACTCTGACATCTTTGCAACCCCAGCTTCCCATCATCCATGTAACCACTCAGCGCCCATTAAGGGCCTGGCATTGCGGGGGGGGCTGCCTGACCCCTCTAACACTGCTCCAGGCCTCCCCTGGTGTGATGCAACCCCTCCTTCCCCAGCTGTATCTCAGTAAGCATCGGCCGGGGTCCCAAACCTAGAGCCCCCCAAAGACCTATCCTTGCTAACCCAGGGCTGGCAGTGGAGCTATAAACTAGGGAGGGCCAAGACCAAGCTCCCCCATTGGCTGTGCCTAGGGAAGCATGGAATTACCTTCTTTCACCCCCCACCCACTCCACCCCCTTCACGGGTCCTCATGCCCTCATCCCTCCATCCCAGTCTCACAGAGCTGACCAATCTGTTCATTCTCTTCAGAGGGACATCACATTTTATTCCTAGCTAGCCTTCTCTTCTAGAGTGAATCAGGAGGGGGTGGCCTTTGGAGTGGAGATGCTGCCAGGGTTGAAAGTGCAGGGCTGATCATCTGGGTTTTTCTTTCTTTCTTCTTTTCTTTCTTTCTTTCTTTGCTGATAGCCAGTGGGGGTGGGGGTCTATCTCTGGATCACCACTGCTGTATGTAATTCGTTGACTGGGAAGAAGAAGAGACAGTAGGCAAACCGGGTTACTTAGTTCCTGGGCCTGCTGGTTCCAGAACATTGTATCAAGCCCTTTGAGGCCAGAGAAGTCAAAGTAAAATGGAGCAGCCCAATCCTCCTCCTAAAAGGGCTAGAGCATCAAGGTCTCTTATCCTTTGCACCTGTGTCAGAGAACCCTGCTTTCCAAAGCTCGTACCGTTTTACGTCCTTCTCAAGAGTGACCACCCCGGGTTTGAAGGCCTACAAGGAGCCAGGATCTAAACTAAATGCTTTTGGTGACCTCTCTTGTCATTGCCACATTCAATGGTCCTGACACCTCTATTAAGGAAGTGGTACTGTCGTTCTCATTTTCTGGATGGGGCAGATGGGACCGATGAGGGAGTGGTGATCCTGAGACTCCCAGCCTCTGACTTCAAGTCTCGCCTTCCTCCTGCTCCAGCTGACTCTGTCCCCAATCAGCCCTTAAAACAACAGATTGTCAATCCCTCCATTTATGCTAAGCGCTGAGCAAGGAGCCTGCCTTGGACGTTTTTGTGAGGCAACAAATGGAGGAATGGACCATCCAGAAGTGACTATATAATTGCGTATAAAGACTTTATGTAAGTAACTTTATAAAATATGAATAATTGCAGCCCCTTCCACAAGGAAGCCTCTCTAGGATCCCACACACACGTGCACACATGCACACTCTCAGACACATAGCCAGAGTCTATCTGCCTTTCCCACCATCTCACCGTGAATCGTGAGTACTCCGTGTGTTTATCTGGATTAGATTGGAATGGTTTCCTGAAACCTAATGATGAAACAAAGCACATGTTACTCATCTGACAGTTTCTGCAAATGGATCACGGCAGAGCTGGGCCCTTTACTGTGTGTCTGGGGGGGTAGTGGCAGCCCCTACCTAGGGGAAGGCACCAACCAAACCCACCTGGAAAATTCTCACCTGGGAAGCTGTACTGGGATTCCCTGTCCCAGACCTCCCAGGGCTCAGTATACGGGTTTGTTTGGTTTTTTTTTTTTTTTAATGTTTTATTTATTTTTGAGAGAGACCACACAAGCAGGAGAGGGACAGAAAGAGGGAGACATAGAATCTGAAGACAGGCTCCAGGCTCTGAGCTATCAGCATAGAGCCTGCCGTGGGGCTAAAACCCATGAACCACAAGATCATGACCTGAGCCGAAGCCAGACGCTTAACTGACTGAGCCACCCAGGCGCCTCAGTATACTGTTGTTAAGCCTGCAATTCGGATCCCACTCTCCGGCCACCCTCACCCTGGAGGAGGGGCTGCCAACTTCTCAGCCACCCTCAGCAAAGACAGCAGCCTCCTTCACGGCCCCAGAGAAATGCAAAGATACCCACAGGAAGGTGGGTACCCACAGGAAGAGGTCTTCAAGTAAAGGTCAAAGGTGCTAGGGAGAGTCAGACACAGGAGGACAGATGTGGATTCTGGACTATTGGGCACTCTCTCCTCACCACCTCCCTTCCCAAGCATCTCACTTACCAGCGTTTTGAAGAATTTTTGTGCCTCCCGGGAATCTGTTAAAGTTGGATTGCCCTAGCAATTGACGGACCCTCACCCAGCCATGCTGAGGAGCTGACCTTCGGGAATCCTGTAGAACGCACGCGGAGGTGCACTGACTAAGAGGGTCTTGGGCATTCTGTGGCCTTGGCGGCGGTGGCGGGATCTGAGACTGTTCCAGGAGACGTAGCCGGGTCGCCTGCACTTGGATGGAAGGCGCCCGCAGATGTGGCTGTGCCCATAGCCGCCCTAGTGGCCGCTGCTGCTCCTGCTGAGACTCCAGAAGTGGCTGGGGTTTGTCCTCAGATTGGAGTTCCTCCTGTTGGGAGTTCCTTCAGTTCCTGGCAAGAAGCTCCCCCTCCCTCCCCACCCAGGCACCCATCTGCCAGGACACCGCAGAGAGCCAGGCAAGCAAGGAATGGAGAAACAGAGGTTCCAGGAAGGTCCCTATTCTGGGGCGTAGGAGGCTAGGCTATCTCCCTTTACCCACAACACCAAGAACTGTTTCTTTGATGATAGTGCCCCCTGGCCCAGCCCTGGCCCAAGAAACAGCAGTCTCTGAGCACCTACCTCCTAGCTCGGGAGCTCTGCACTGAAAACAGTTTGCAGTGCAGGAGAACAAAGAATACTTTCTTGGGGTGCCTGGGTGGCCCAGTCGGTTAAGCGTCCGACTTCAGCTAAGGTCATGATCTCGCGATTCATGGGTTTGAGCCCCGCGTCAGGCTCTGTGCTGACAGCCAGCTCAAAGCCTGGAGCCTGTTTCAGATTCTGTGTCCCTTTCTCTCTGACCCTCCCCTGCTCACACCGTCTCTCTCTCTCTCTCTCTCTCTCTCTCTCTCTCTCTCTCAGAAATACATTTAAAAAAAAAAAGAAAAGAATACTTTCTTGCAGTGGTGCCTGGGTGGCTCAGTCTGTTAAGCTTCCGACTTCTGCTCAGGTCATGATCACATGGTTCGGTTCGTGGGTTTGAGCCCCACATAGGATTCTGTGCTGACAGCTAGCCTGGAGCCTGTTTCAGATTCTGTATCTCCCTCTCTCTGACCCTCCCCTGTTCATGCTGTCTGTCTCTCAGAAATAAATAAAACAACATTAAAAAAAAAAATACTGGGGCGCCTGGGTGGCTTAGTCGGTTAAGCGTCCGACTTTCGCTTAGGTCATGATCTCGCGGTTCGTGGGTTCGAGCCCCGCGTCGGGCTCTGTGCTGACTGCCAGCTCAGAGCCTGGAGCCTGTTTCAGTCTGTGACTCCCTCTCTCTCTGACCCTCCCCTGCTCAAGCTGTCTCTCTCTCTCTCTCTCCTAGAAATAAATAAAAACATTAAAAAAAATTTAATAAAAAAAAATACTTTCTTGCAAACACTTTGAAACCACACTGTCCAATTGAAATATAATGCATGCCACAAGTAATTTAAACTCCTCTAGTAGCCACATAAAAAAGTAAGAAACAAATGACACTAATTTTAATATATTTTGGTTAACCCAATACATCTAAAACAGGTAATCAGCATGAAAATATTAATGAGATTGCTTATATTCAGTGTTTCTGTACTAAGTCTGTACATCATGTATTTTATATGTAACAGTACCTCTTAATGTGGACACTAGATTTTGACTGAAATTAATTGGTTTATATTTAGATTCCATAAAAATGGATAGTTGGAAAAGATTTACGGAGCGCCTGGATGGCTCAGTCCATCAAGTGTCAAACTTCAGTTCAGATCATGATCTCATGGTTCCTGAGTTCCAGCGCCGCATGAGCCTCTCTACTGGCAGTGTAGAGCCTGACTGGGATCCTCTGTCTCCCTCTCTATGCCCTCCCCTACTGACGCTCACACGCATGCTCTCTCTCTCAGAAATAAATATTTTAGGGGCACCTAGGTGGCTCAGCTGGTTAAGGCTCTGGTCAGGATCTCACAGTTTGTGGGTTGGAGCCCTGCATCAGGCTCTGTGCTGACAGCTCTCAGAGTCTGGAGCCTGCTTCGAATTCTGTGTCTCCCTCTCTCTCTGCCCCTCCCCAGCTCATGCTCTGTCTCTCTCTCTCTCTCAAAAAAAAATTTAAAAAAATTTTAAAACACATTTAAAAGAAATAAACATCCTTTCGATTTTTAAAAATGTTTTATTTATTTTTGAGAGAGAGAGATAGAGACAGCATGAGCAGGGGAGAGTCAGAGAGAGAGAGGGAGACACAGAATCCCAAGCAGGCTCCAGGCTCCAAGCTGTCAGCACAGAGCCCAATGCGGGGCTCGAACTCACGAACTGCGAGATTATGACCTAAGCTGAAGTCGGACGCTCAACTGAGCCACCCAGGCGCCCCAATAAATTAAAATTTTTAAAAATAAAATCTCATGGAAACCAACTTGACAATAAACTATTTTTAAAAATGCAAAAAATAAATAAATAATACAATAAAATATCTCAGACCTGACCCTCCCTGGGTCCCCCACTGGGCCTCAGCCTAGTTCAACAGTAAAGCTGAGTTACCCTCATGCACACACACAGAGTACATTCCGGAGAACGTCAAAGGACCTTACTTTTCTCCTACCCCCAGCAAAACATTGACCAAATAGCTTCCTAGGGATCTTTCTATTCCCGTCCCGCCCCTTGAAGCCCTGATGAACTTGGCCCCTCGCATGCACCTGCTCTTGCTGCTCCTGCTCTTGCTGCTCCTGCTCTTGCTGCTCCTGCTGCTGCTGCTGCTGCTCCTGCTGCTGCGCCATCAACCACCTCCTCCGGTCCAAAGCCATCTGCCTGCGACGGGCCTCCCAGTGGTAAGCACTCCCCATGATGGCGGGATGGCAGAAGCAGGTGGGGGCAGGCAGAGCCCTGGATGCTGTCACTGCCCTCACCCCCTGTGTTTCCTCTCATCCCCCCACCCCCCACTGCCTGTAACCAAAACCACCTCACAATGTGGGCCAGCCACTACCCGGGGCAACTAGGCAGCCCCCGCCCCCATCCTGGGGAGGAGGGAGGCCATCCTCTTGAGCTGCCTAGGGAATGTCTGTAAAGTACCTTTCTCTCCAAGGCCCTGTGCAGGCAAAAGACACCCTTCCACCTTTGCTTTGAATTTCCATGGGCCCCAGGGACAATTTCTGAGTCAGCTGGCTTTTCTCTCTGATTTCTTCCTCCCACCCTTCCAGGATCTCAGCATCCTCACCTGGCCCTCTGCTGACCCCTCCCTCCCCACCACCAAAGTGGTATTCTCAGGAATTCCCTCAGTCCTCCATCTCCTCCAGCTGTGCTGAGTCAAAAGGAAAGAAAATGTAAAATCCAGCTAACCTTCCCTGGAGTCTGAGCCCCGTGAAGGCAAGGTGGCCAATTAGCTTAGCGAGTGACCTAGTCCTGGGAATTTATAATGATGGGCTCAAGCCTGGTGTCTACCTCTTCCTCTGACCCTGGAGACCCTACATAACCCTCTCTGGATCTTAGTTTCCTTGCCCATAGAACAAGAAGGATATGACTTGTTACCTCCTTCACAGGACTGGTATCAGGACCAAGTGGATTCATGGATGAAAAGTGTACAAGACAAAGTATAAACTTGTGTAGCTACTCCCACCTGATTTTCATGCCCGGGAGGTGGAATGGCCAGGGGAAGGGATCATTTCCTGCAACCCAGGCAGGCTTCTGGGGGCAGGGACTGGGTAGACTATTGACTTACCTGCTGCATACAAGTGCCCTTACCCACAGATAACAATCTTTCTAGAAGCAGCAGAGCCTGAGCCCGGCTTCTGGTCTGGAGGTCGGGGAAGGGCATGGGTGAAAAAGGGCTTTAAACCCAGTCACAGCTTCAAACACTGTGCTGGTGGAAAGTAGGGTGGGGTGGGAAGGTGACAAGGGAAAGCAGCCCTAGAACCAGAGAACAAATCCCTAGAGAGCCTGCCGATTCAGGTGGCCGCTGTAGTAGAGTCAGACAGGCTCAGGTTTAATTCTGCCTGTGCCACCTACTAGCTGGTGGCACCTAGGTAGGTCATCCAATGTCTCTGAGCCTTTCCTATGAAACTTTATGTAGAGGCCGCTTTCAGGTGGAATGTAGAAAGGGTCCACAGTGAGCAGCCACCTAGCTGAATACAGCAGGTCCATCAGGATACCCACCTCAAAATACCCATAAGCCCTAACTAACCAACTTGCAACCAGACACAGTTCCCAAAAAGGGAAAATCCCATGTGTCCCCATACCTCTTTACCTTCCCCTTTTAAAAACAGCCCCAGGGGCACCTGGGTGGCTCAGTTGGTTAAGTGTCCAACTCTTGATTTCAGCTCAGGTCATAATCACACATTGTTTGAGTTTGAGCCCCGTGGCAGGTGACTGGGATTCTCTCTCTACTCCTCCCCTACTCGTTCTCTCTCTTTCTTTTTCTCTCTCTCTCAAAATAAGTAAATAAACATGTATAGATGAATAAGTAAGTAAATAAATCAGCCCCCACTGCCTCACTGTAGACAGTGTCTCCCCTGCTATCCTGCCTCCCGCTCCTTTGCGGTGTATTCTATAAACTTCTATCTCAGCTGTTCTGCCTCAGGTGAATCCTTTCATTGATTGTGCCATCACCTCCCACCCGAATAGAATACTCACATTTGGGGCGCCACATGCCCCACATTCAGAGGCCCTCATTCGATCAAGAAAGACACCACATTTTGGAAGAATCCATGGACTGCTTCGAAAGTGGCTGCCCTCACAGTGAGCATGAGCCAGTCCTCATGCCAGAGGAGGGATTTCCAAGGTGAAGCTGGCAAGATTGTGCCCCCCACCTCCCTGTGTGGCTGCGTCTCCCAACCCCATCTCTGACCTCAGACTTCCCTCCAGTTCTGGGATTCTTCTCCATATGCCACTCCACCCCTTTCGGTCCGGATTGTAACTCCTATTGGCCCTTAGGGAACTTCCCAGGCTATTACTTGATTTGTATCCTCTAGTACTTTTGCACTTATTGTATTTATTTTAGAGAGAGAGCGTGAGCAGGGGAGAGGACAGAGTGAGAGAGAGAGAGAGAGAGAGAGAGAGACTCTTAAGCAGGCTCCATGCTTAGTGTGGACCCCCACGCAGGACTCAATACCACCACCGTGGGATGGTGACCTAAGCCGAAATCAACAGCCAGATGCTCAAACTACTACTGAGCCATCCAGGCTCCCCAACATTTGCATTTTTAAATAAGACTTCTCTCTCTCTCTCTCCTAGAAATAAATAAAAAAAAAAAAATTAAAAAAAAAAAAAAAAGACTTGTTATTATCCAACACCCAGAATCTTTGTTGTAGAAGGAACAAAGTAGATTTAGAAGGACAGGCCAGTTAAGTCCTATGAAAAGCCAGCTGTGTTATTTATTACATATACAAATGTGGTCTACTTGCCCTCTCTCTGACCAGTTTCCTCACCGGCATAGTAGAGCTAATAATACCTCTATGCTGCGATGATTGAAGGAAATAATCCGTGTCTATAATGCACAGGAGTCAACAAACAGAGGCTTTCACATCCCAAAAAACTCATTGTAAGTTGAAAATGGAAGCCGAAAATGCATTTAATACATCAACGTATGAAACATAATGTCATAGAATAATCTATCATAGCTACTAACTCAGAAAACAAATGGGTAAGCCCTGGCCCTCTGTCCCAGCCAACTGTTCCTGCCCAAGTCCAGCTCTGGCCGGGTCCAGGGGTCCCTGAAGGATGGACGGTGTTGGCGAGGGAGGGAGTGAGGGAGCCCCGAATATCTTTCTGGTCACCAGGCAGGCATCTCTGTCCTGTTGGTTTTGGTGTCTTTATTTATAGGTCAAACATTAACATGGCGTCAGAAAATGGAATTTTTACAATGGATAGTTCTCTGTGATAAGATGTTTTTGGAAAATGTACAGAAACAGGTTTTACAGAAGGATTCTTGCAGAACTGCCCCAATTATAGTGAGGTTGAGTAACTAAGAAAATAACAGGATGTTCACATTTTAATAACACTAAGATTAAGTCATAGGTTTGTAGATACTCTTTTTTTTTTTAATGTTTTATTTATTTCTGAGAGAGAGAGAGACAGCATGAGAAGGGGAGGGTCAGAAAGAGAGGGAGACACAGAATCTGAAACAGGCTCCAGGCTCTGAGCTGGCTGTCAGCACAGAGCCCAACATAGGGCTCGAACCCACAAACCGTGAGATCATGACCTGAGCTGAAGCCAGACACTTAACCAACTGAGCCACCCAGGCGCCCCGGTTTGTAGATACTCTTATACGTCCTCATCATAGCTGCCAGTAAGGGAAGTGTTTGTCGAATGTAGGCCTTAGGGAAGGGGCTGCTATATATCATCAGTTAGCAAAGGTATATGTGGTAACTTATGTTCTGCTCTTATCTGTTCCTTCTCTCTAAATTAGGCTCTTTGGGGGCGCCTGGGTGGCTTAGTCGGCTAAGCGTCTGACTTTCGCTTGGGTCATGATCTCGCGGTTCGTGGGTTCGAGCCCCGCGTCGGGCTCTGTGCTGACTGCCAGCTCAGAGCCTGGAGCCTGTTTCAGTCTGTGACTCCCTCTCTCTCTGACCCTCCCCTGCTCACGCTGTCTCTCTCTCTCTCTCCTAGAAATAAATAATAAAAAAAAAAACATTAAAAAAATAAATAAATAAATTAGGCTCTTTGTCTCCAGGCAAGACTTGATTTTCCAGTTATATGCTTTATGGCACCAGAGAGCCAGCCATACCTTTAAAGAGTTTAGCTCATTTCCAATACATAGAATAGCCTCATCGAGTGCATTTATCTTTGTGTCTAGTTTTATGATTTCTTGAATAGCTAGGGCATGAGAGACATCTTTGGTTAGCTGATTTACATGTTGAGCTGTATGAACATCTTGGACTAATGCAACGGTAGAAACAGAATTGTACATGTAAAGGGCAATCTTTTATGAGTAAGGGTCATTAGCCTGTTCATAGCTCAAGGGAAAGTATGGAGGGAAACAGGACCTGCTGGAGACACGATGTCTGTTCCCATAATCGAAAGAAGAACTTCCCACAAAAGGTCCTTCACAAGGTGCAATCATCACACCAGGGCCAGAATAAGGGGACAAGTCACTCCTGATACCGATCAACAAGGTACCTTGGGGGTCGATGCTCAAGCAGAAATAATTGAATGGGGGTGGATATCGATTGTCATCTGATTGGCAAGAGACCGTGCAAACTTGCTTTAACCTCACCAGGAGTTTTCTCAACTAGTGGGTTCAGAATGGCTCCCAGCATTTTCCCTCCTGGGGAACCTGGAGGGGGCTGGACAAATCAAAATCATAGCATCTGGCAGGGTTTACCAACACTGTTACCAAGCAAATTTGGATAAGTTCTTTGCAAGAGAAGCCAGTAACTCAAGCGAAGAGGGTTTGGAAAACAGAAAGGGAGAGATTTATGTCAGGTGCCAGCATCTGGGGAAGATGACAGCCTCAAACATTGACAATCAACCCCTCCAACAGCAAGATGGACATCTAATGTTTTCTAGAGGTTCAGGAGGGTGGGTACCTGCAAGAGAGAAGGCGGGGAGCATATGATCATGGGTTGGGGAATGGGATCAGTATGCATTCAGCCCATGATTTGGGGCAAGGAAAGGAATGTGTGAAATGTGGTCTTCTAGACATTCCATTGCTATCAGGGCTTTTCTGGTCTAGCAATTGGAATGTTCCAGTCATTGTCATTGCCTCAAAAAAATACACTAAGAAATAACCATTAATGGGGCGCCTGGGTGGCTCAATTGGTTAAGTGTTGAACTTTGGCTCAGGTCATGATCTCACAGTTTGTGAGTTCAAGCTCCAAGACAGGCTCTCTGCTGACAGCACAGAGCCTGCTTCAGATCCTCTGATCCCCCTCTGCCTGTCTCCCCCTCACTCTCTCTCTCTCTGAAAAAATAAATAAAAACATTTTTTAAAAAGAAAAAAACCGTTGGGGTCTGTAGTTGAGCAAGAGTTTTCACAGACAACAAATAGCTTAGCCTAGCGTACCTTAAGTGTGCTCAGAATGTTAGCTAGGATGCAAAGGGAACTTACTCAAATAAAAAGGTTGAAAGCCATTAGCAAGGAGGAGGGGAAGGGACAAAAGCAGGGAAGAAACAGCAGTTCCCCTCAAGGAGACACACAGCTAGGTGTTCTACCTGATAGCCCCTACGTGAGCCAGTTTGAACCCTATTGGAACTAAAGATCTGCAAAGAAGCCTCCCTGGGTGGTCCTGAAGTTACCTTTAGTTTGTTATAATACTAATATCTTCATCGGGGCACCTGAGTGGCTCGGTCGGTTAAGCATCCAACTTCTGCTCAGGTCATGATCTCATGACTCTAGTGAGTTCGAGCCCCGTGTCGGGCTCTGTGCTGACAGCTCAGAGCCTGGACCCTGCTTTGAATTCTGTGTCCCTCTCTCACTCTGCCCCTCCCCTGATCATGCTCTGTCTGTCTCTCTCTCAAGAATAAATAAACATTTAAAAAAAAAAGATCTTCTCCTACAGGTGAAATTTTCTGACATTTTTTGAACATACCATGTAGGCAGTAGCATGTTGACCTGCTAGGCACACACAGTTGAACTAAAATGCTTATACAAGGTCCCCTCTGCCCAATACACTAAAGAAAACTTCCTATACTAACCCCAGTGGTGAGGCAGGCTGAGAGCAAAGCACAAGGTAACACCACCACCACCACCACCCCACCCCCCACCTCCCGCCAGGTGGTATATGTGTGACCTTCCTCAAGCACTCCTGGCTGCCCCAGAACAAAGGAAAGGGGAAAAACAAATGGTTAACTGATAGAGATTGATGTGGTTTTGGGGTGATGGGAGGGGGGATCGAAGCCAATGCATTGGTGCAAAAAGGTGATTTTATTAAAGCTCGGGGACAAAGCCCGTGGGCCGAAAAAGCTGCACGGGGATTGTGAAAAGAGATTGGTTATATCCTATGGGGCTGAGGGAGGTAAAGTCAAGAGGAAGTTTCTTAAAGGAATTTTCATATGCTGAAGACTCACAGATCACTGGAGGCCTAGCTATTGTGAAGCTAAGGTTGTTTTTCCCTCTAGCAAAGTATTAACATTAAGACAGTAGGGAGTTCCTGGGCTTTATGATATTGATAGGCTTTCCCTTTTTTTTTTTTTTTTTTGTAATTATACTAAGATATTTGTAAACTGATGGAGACTCTTACCAGTCGAACCATTTGTTTTCTAACCTTCCCTTTGTTTTTGGGCAGCCAGAAGTGCCTGAAGAATGTTACACATATCAGCCTGGGGGAGGGGGGCTGCGTTGGGGGTTAGTTTGTGCTTTGCCCTCAGCTTGCCTTAATTCTCCCTCACAGATCACAGTCACGCAGGATGAGTCTCTATCAGTCTGCAACTGTCTCAGTGATTTACAAAAAAGAGACAGAGAGAGAGAGAGAAAAATCTCCAGAAACTTATAGACTCAATTTCCTGGAGCCCAACATCACCTTCCATAGGACAGAAAATCTTATATCATCAATCATTCCTCACAATCTGAGTTCAGCTCTTTCTGCCTCCGGGTCCTTTCCCCGAAACAGCCACTTTGCACTGAAACATCTCAAGAATTATTTGAATGTTTGCTCTAAACCCTAACATTTCCACATCACCAAGAGAGACAGTGCCTTTTTTTTTTAAGTTTATTTATTTATTTATTTTGAGAGAGAGAGCGCAAGTGGGGTAGGGGCAGGAGGGAGAGAGAATTCCAAACAGGTTCTGCACTGACACAGCATAGAGCCTGACGTGGGGCTCGAATCCATGAACTGTGAGCTCATGACCTGAGCCAAAACCAGGAGTCGGACACTCAATGGACTGAGCCACCCAGGTGCCCTGGGGCTTTTCTTTTTTAAATCTCTACACCCAATGTGGGGCTCAAACTCACAATCCCAAGATCAAGAGTTGTACATTCTACTGACTGGGCCAGCCAGGTACCCCAGAGACTGTGCTTTGAGAGTTGTCTCCCTGTCTCCTTACTTGTCATAAGTAATACAAAGTTCTGTGCTTTCAACACTTCCGTGGATTGTGTTCAGTTTGATGCAGCCCAAAGAGCAAACCCATTGCGTTTGGTTACAAAAACCCTTCTATTAGTCTACAGTTGGGCAAAAATCATCTAAAAAAATTTTTTTAATGTCTTCATTTTATTTTGAGAGAGAGAGACAGAGACAGAGAGTGAGCGTGGGAGGGGCAGAGAGAGAGGGAGACACAGAATCTGAAGCAGGCTGTAGGCTCTGAGCTGTCAGCACAGAGCCCAACGTGGGGCTCGAACCCACGAACTGTGAGATCATGACCTGAGCCGAAGTCAGACACTTAACTGACTGAGCCACCCAGGCGCCCCTGGGCAAAAATCATCTAACAGAAGCCTATTTTATAATAAAATGTTGACTATCTCATGTAACTTACTAAATACTAAAAGTGAAAATGAGGCTGGTCGTACAGGAACAAAATGGTCATCAGTGTAGCAGTTGTTTACCCTCAAGATCCCGTGGTTAACGGGGAGCTAGGGCTGCTGCGACCCAGCATCATGAGAGAGACCTGTACCACATATGGCTAGCCTCCAGGAAGATCCCGATTCAAAATGCATATCATTTTCTACTGAATGCATATCATTTTCATGATAGGGAAAAATCTGTTATAAGATGGCTGACAGGGCTGATGGGGAAAATTCCTGTCCCCGCCCAAGGACTCTCCTTCCGGGTTCTTCTTCCCACCCTGCTTGTTGCACGCATTAATGATGAATGCGGAAGTAACAGACTATAAATTGTTCCCTCTGCTTATACTCTGGGCTTAGACCCCTGGAGAGTGATCTCTTAGGCCACTGGTGTAAAATAAATCTCCTGCCTTCCAAGATCAAGAAGTGCCGCTTGGTTCTTCCACTGGGTGACCCAGACCAGATTCCATAACATTCACACCATGGAAAGTCAAGAAAATGTAAACTAAACTATTATAAGTTAGGGACTGTCTGGATAGTTTTTCATATATTTAAGAAGTTTTCAATTGTGAGGCATCATTATTTTATGTACTTGTGAAGGGAAGAAAGAAAAAAAATGTTCAGCCATGGGAAGAGAGGAAGGAAAGAAGGAAGAAAGGAGGAAGAACAGGCCCAAAGTGTGTGTGTGTTTAAAAAAAAGAATTTCTGGGGCACCTGGGTGGCTCAGTTGGTTAGGCATCCAACTTCGACTCAGGTCATGATCTCACGGTTCACTAATTCAAGCCCCGCGTCGGGCTCTGTGCTGACAGCTCAGAGCCTGAAGCCTGCTTTGGATTCTGTGTCTCCCTCTCTCTCTGCCCCTCCCTAGCTCATGTTCTGTCTCTCCCTCAAAAATAAATAAAAACATTAAAAATTTTTAAAAATTAAAACAAAAAAGGGGGGCACCTGGGTGGCTCAGTTGGTTGAGTGTCTGACTTCAGCTCAGGTCATGATCTCATGGTTCATTGGTTCAAGCCCTGCATCAGGCTCTGTGCTGACAGCTAGCTCAGAGCCCGGAGCCTGCTTCAGATTCTGTGCCTCCCTCTTTCTCTGACCCTCTCCTGCTCACACTGTCTCTCTCTCTCTCTCTCTCTGTCTGAAATAAAACGTTTAGAATTTTTTTTTAAAAAAATTAAAGAATTTCTTAAACCTAGGGAGAACTCCCACAAGTTTTTTGAAGAATTTAGTCATTACTGAGGTCTATGACCCTGGGCTGCCAGATAAGTATCACTTATGTACATGTTGGTAGGATTCGGTGAAAGCCATAAATGGATGTAGGAAGCAAAATGGCAAAACACCAAAGATGGTATTCAAGATGCTCAATTTTCAATATGTTCTTATAGAAAGACAGAGTTTGCAAAATAGCAACCAGTCTTTGTCAAGCCATTCCTAGAGTCCTCCCTGTTCAAGCTGATGGGTCTATTATTCAAATATACATACAAGGGCACAAAGCTGTCCTCTTTGTAAGTGGATTATCTCCTGAGATTAGTGGATTGCTAAAAAGGCAAATATAGGATGGGAGGGCCCCAGTCTGACTGTACTTGTGACCATAGCTGAGCACTTTGAAAGGACTTTGGAACAAGACTGTAAACAAAGGTCCACCAAGCTATTCACTTTATAGCTACAACAGGTTCAAGGCCATATACCTAAAATAATACCCGATCCTCCCACGTTGCACCCTCCTCCTAAGAGCTACATCATCAAGACACAGGCCCAAGGATAAATGTCTCAGTTGTAATCAATGGGGACATCGGAAGAGAGATGGTATTCAGAGACCCTATACAAATTCTGAAGCATCAAATCAAATGCCCCTACATTTACCCTCAAAGAACGACCCTCTATCAGCCCCTCCCAAAGTTGATGGGATTCTGAGGGATTTTTTTTGGTAAACTGCTATCTTACTCCCTTAAACAGCTAAGGGGAAACTAAGATTAAAATTAATGGGGTTGTGGGGCGCCTAGGTGGCTCAGTTGGTTAAGCATCCAGCTCTGGCTCAGGTCATGATCTCACAGTTTGTGAGCCTGAGCTCTGCATCAGGCTCTGTGTTGACAGCTAGCTCAGAGCCTGGAGCCTCCTTCAGATTCTGTATCTCCCTCTCTGCCTCTCCCCCAATCACACTCTTTGTCTCTCTCTCAAAAATAAATAAACATTAAAAACATTAAAAAACATTAAAAAAATAGTTTTAAACTTAATGAGATTGTGGGGTTCCTGGGTGACTCAGTCCGTTAAGTTTTTTAAGTTTTTTTTTTTATGTTTATTTTTGAGCTGAAGTCAGACACTTAACCGACTAACCCACCCAGGTGCCCTGAGTGTCCAGCTCTTAGTTTCATCTCAGGTCATGATCACATGGCTTCGTGAGACAGTGCAGAGCCTGCTTGAGATTCTCTTCTCTCTCTGCACCTCCCCTACTTGCTGTCTCTGTCTCTCTCAAAATAAATAAATAAACTAAAAAAAAAGTAATGGGGGCACCTGGGTGACTCAGCTGGTTAAGTGTCCGACTTCGGCTCAGGTCATGATCTCATGGTTTGTGGGTTCGAGCCCCACGTCAGGCTCTGTGCTGACGACTTAGAGCCTGGAGCCTGCTTCAAATTCTGTGTCTCCCTCTCTCTCTCTAACCTTCCCCTGCTCGCACTCTGTGTATCTCTCTCTCTCTCAAAAATAAACATTAAAAAATTTTTTAATTAAAAAAAATAATACTAATAACCGAGTTGTGCAGTACTGTCAGAAATATTTACTGTTTGTCCTGGCTGAAACCTAACAAGATTTTTGAAAGGATTCAATAACACTATTGATGAGGTTTGGGGGTGATGGTGGGGTTCAGAGCTGATGACCAAGAAAGAATTCTTGAAGACTATAATGCAAAAAGGTGATTTTATTTTATTTTATTTTTAATTTTTTTAAATGTTTTGTTGATTTCTGAGAGAGAGAGAGAGAGAGAGAGAGAGAGACAGCGTGAGCAGGGGAGGGTCAGAAAGAGAGGGAGACACAGAATCTGAAGCAGGCTCCAGACTCTGAGCTAGCTGTCAGCACAGAGCCCAATATGGGGCTCGAACCCACGAACCGTGAGATCATGACCTGAGCCAAAGTGGGATGCTCAACCGACTGAGCCACCCAGGCGCCCCTCAAATCTAGTCTTTACAGGCTGGATGGCTGGATGGCCCCAGCTGTTTCCAGAATTGTTATTCAAAGTCCATCTATTCTTTTTATCAGTCCCAAAGTCTCTCTTATTTATCCCAAAAGGTTTGTAGGAACTTGCATTTTTTCCCTTGTACCTTTGAGATGTAAATGTTCTACCCATGTTCAGACCATGCAAACTTCAGGTAATTCTTATCAAAAAAAAAAAAAAAAGGAGGAAAGATCATTTGATCTTGATTTGTCAAAGACAAATATAAATCCTCAGTATCTTTTTCACAAATACTAATGGAAAAAGCCCTAGTCACCTGAGTAGGTAAAGTTAATCAATTACATTTACCAGAAAACAACTTTGATTCCATTTTTATAAGTTGTGAGTTTTGTATTATTGTACCTAATACATGGCAGTAATTTTTTTTTACTCTGCCCACTTCAACTTTTTTTTTTTTTTAATTAGACTCTACTCCAGATGTGGGACTTGAATTCATGACTGCAAGATCAAGAAACATGCTCTAACAACTGAGCCAATGGCAGTAATTTTTTATTTTATTTTTTTACTTACTGTTTGTTTATTTTTGAGAGAAAGAGAGACAGAGCATGAGCCCAACAAGGGGCTCAAACCCACAAGCCTTGAGATCATGACCTGAGCTTTACCGACTGACCCACCCGGGTCCCCCCAGTAATTTTTTTAAATGTTCACTTATTTTTGAGAGAGAAAGAGACACCGTGAGCAGGGGAGGGGCAGAAAGAGAGGGAGACACAGAATCCGAAGCAGGTTCCAGACTCCAAGCTGACAGCACAGAACTCAACTCGGGGCTGGAACTTGTGAACCACGAGATAATGACCTGAGACGAGGTCGGCCACTTAACCCACTGAGCCACCCAGATGCCCCACCAATGGCAATAATTTTTTTTTAATTTTTTTTTTAATGTTTTATTTATTTCTAGGAGAGAGAGAGAGACAGCGTGAGCAGGGGAGGGTCAGAGAGAGAGGGAGTCACAGACTGAAACAGGCTCCAGGCTCCGAGCTGGCAGTCAGCACAGAGCCCGACGCGGGGCTCGAACCCACGAACCGCGAGATCATGACCTAAGCGAAAGTCGGACGCTTAACCGACTAAGCCACCCAGGCGCCCCCCAATGGCAATAATTTTTAAGTGGAAGTTATAAGGCCTCTGTTTATATCTTTCTGTATATTAGTGTGTCTACCTGTGTCTGTATATTTTAGATATGTGATATTTCCCACCTCTGGATGGTATTACCAAAATCAATTTGTAAAAGATCTCTATTTAATCGGCTTAAAGAAAATTAAATTCTGGGGTACCTGAGGTGAGAAACGATGAGGTTTTGGGGTGATAGTGGGGTTTGCGGGGTCCGGAGGAGATGGCCAAAAAAGAATTCTTGAAGATATCTTTGGTGCAAAAAGGTGATTTTATTAAAGCACAGGGATAGCACCCTTGGGCAGAAAAAGCTGTCCCAGACCCTGTGGAGAGACTAGTTATATACTTCGGAGTTCGGGGTGGTAAAGTTAAGGGGAAGTTTTCAGTGAGATTTTCATATGCTAATGAAGACTTACAGGATACAGGAGCTAAGGTTGTTTTTCCTTCTAGCAAAGCATTAAGACCGTAAAAAGAGGGGATCCTGGGTGGCTCAGTCGGTTAAGCGTCCGACTTCAGCTCAGGTCATGATCTCATAGTTCGTGAGGTCATGATCTCATAGTTCGTGGGTTTGAGCCCCGCGTCGGGCTCTGTGCTGACAGCTAGCTCAGAGGCTCGACAGTAAAAAGAAATGTTTTACTCTGCCAGCCTCAAGTATTGGTCAATGGACTGCAGAGCATAAGAAAATTTAATTTTTATCTGCCATTTCCTTCTACCTTTGTTTCCCACATCAAGAAGTGAGATGACTCATTTTCAGAAATAGCAAATAAATGCTGTGCTGTCTAGTAACAATAGGTTTACAACCTGTTGGAAATATGTACAACCCTCCCCCCCTCCCCCACCACAGTGGAGTCCCAAACCCTTAAAACACTTCACTTCCTGGTTCTTCCCCCTCTCTATTTTCTGGGCTTATTTTTTGCAGGCTTTGCAATGAGCATGCGCCAAAGAACTAAAGTCTCTTGAGTCATCTCAAGGAATGTGCATTTGTTCCAATCAGACTATTTTTTGCCTTACACGGGCATAGGTGACTTCCGGTAAGGCTGTAACCTCTGTAGTACTCAGCCAATGAAGAATCGGGGGAGGGACTTGCACATGAGGAGATAAATTGCCTGCTGTACCTGCCCCAGTGTGCCTGTCCATCAGACACCTGCTCTTGCCAGAACTTTGATTAAAGCCTCGCTTCACTGTGCCTTGAGTCTCCGTGACCCTCACACCTGGCTGGCTCAGTTGGAGAAGCACGCAGCTCTTGAACTCGGGGTCGTGAGTTTGAGCCCCACATTGGGTGTAGAGATTACTTAAATAAAACTCAAAAAGGAAAAAAAAAGAAAATTAAGTTCGTATGTAAATTGAATTCTCATTAACATAATAGACAGTAACCCAAATGAATTTCAGGTTCACCTGAACTAGGAAAATATTTGTTATTAAAGCTAGTTTAAGTTTGTTGGTTTGATTAAAATAGGCATGTCTTTGGTGTTATCAGCATTAAATATAATACTTTCATTCTACCTAGGTTTACTAAAGGTTGGAAAAGTTCATGTTAATCCCTTACAAAATTTGTCATCAAGAATAATAGCTTGGGTTGATGGCCGATTTTCTCTTAATGTCTCATGAAGTTTTGTGGGTAGTCCAAACAAAATTGTTAAGAAAAAGCAGATCAAATAAATATAAATAGGGGGCACCTGGGTGGCTCAGTCAGTAAAGCAGCCAACTCTTGGTTTTGGCTTAGATTATGATCTCACGGTTCCTGAGTTCTATCCCAAATAGCACATCTTTTTCATAACTTAACATCTCAGAAACCAGGATGCATTTATAATTACATGCCAGAAAGCACTGCTACTTTTTTACAAGTTGTAAAAAACAATTCAACTGAGTAAATGGGAAAATCTAATTGGCTCTATTGAGGGATTCATGAACCAGACAGCAGCCTATCTTGCAAGTAGTAAGGAGCTCCAAAGATCTCCAAAGAGCACAAATGGGAGACTTTTATAAGCAGAAATGGGGCAGGACAAGGAAGTTATTAAGAAAAGGATGGTTTCAGGCAAGGTCACCTTCCCTTGAGGAAAAGGGGAGGGGTCTATCATGCAGATTACCTCACTGGTACTGATTAAGAAATACTAGATTGTCAGTTTAAAGGTCATATTCCTGTAGTTAGGTTTCCATTTGAGCTCATTGTTTCTTTCTCTTTCTTTTTATTTTTAACAGTTCCCTCCTTTTGATCAGACTCTCTGCCTGAGAGATGTGATCAAAATTTAAGACCTCTGTGTCATTCTCAGCTACCACTATGTGGTTCTCACAACTTTTACTGATCCTCAGTATGATAGTTACAGGTCCTGATGTTTTTGCTTTCTCTCTATGGTATTAACACATCACAACTCCAGTTTGAAATTTTTTACTTTCATATTTTTTAAGGTTTTATTTTTTCCTTTAATTTTCTTTTAATTTTTAATCTTTTTTTTGTTTGTTTGTTTTGGGTTGTTTTTTATGTTAGAGAGAAAGCAGAGGAGATGGGTAGAGGGAGAGAATCTCAAGGAGGCTCCACGCTCAGCACAGAGCTAGATGCAGGACTTGATCCCACGACCCTGAGATCATGACCTGAGCCCAAATCAAGAGTCAGAGGCTCAATAGACTGAGCCACCCAGACACCTCTTAAAATTTTTCTTTTAAGTAGGCTCCACACCCAATGTGGGTCTTGAACTCACAACCCCAAGATCAAGAGTCACATGCTCTACCAACTAACCAACCAGGCACCCCTTTAAGATTTTATTTTAAAGTAATCTCTACACCCAACATGGGGCTCAAACTCACAACCCCAAGATCAAGAGTTGCATGCTCTATCAACTGAGCCAGGCAGGCACCCCTGAAATTTTTTAGTGGGTCATTTTCTTCATTCCTTTCCAGGCATACCAGACTTAGATTGTTGGCTAGAGGCTGTGAACATGCATGCATTTAAAGACTGAGAGCATAAGGTGCCAAGGAGATTACTAGCTTACTATAAGCAAGTAATGTCTTCCAAATGCCTGGAGTATACCTTGGGGTAAGGGTTCCCAAAATGAAACAAAAACCAATCAAAGTCAAATAAGTCAGAGAAAGATCTTCAAAGGAGTCACCTTTTTTTTTTTTTTTTTTTGAGAGAGAGCATGAGCAGGGTGGGGAAGGCACAGAGAGAGAGAGAGAGAGAGAGAATCCCAAGCAGGGTCCATGCTGTCAGTACAGAGCCTGATGAGGGGCTCAGTGTCATAAAGCGTGAGATCAAGACCTGAGCCAAAATCCAGAGTCACACGCTTAACCAACTGAGCCACCCAGGTGCCCCTGAAGGAGTCACCCTCGAGAGAGAATCCCAGGCAGGTTCTACACTGTCAGAGCAGAGCCTGGTGCAGGGCTTGAACTCACGGACCCTGAGATCATGACCTGAGCAGAAATTAAGAGTTGGTTGCTTAGCCAACTGAGCCACCTAGGCGCTCAGGGAGTCACCTTTTTTTTTTTCTTTTTTTCTTTTTTTTCTTCTTTTTTTTTTTTTTTTACTAGTAGTAGTAGTGTTCATTTTTGAGAGAGAGGGAGAGTGGAAGAGAGGCAGACACAGAATCTGAAGCAGGCTCCAGATTCTGAGCTGTTAGCATAGAGCCTAACACAGGGCTCTAACTCAGGGACTGCGAGATCATGACCTGAGCTGAAGTCAGACTGAGCCACGCAGGCGCGCCCAGGGAGTTATGTTTTTAGGTCAAATAGCTTCTTCAGTGATCTTTTATGTACCTGAATTTCAACTTTTCCAGAAATGTTAATCCAGGCACAACAGGTGGTATTGGCCACAGCAATGACACCTCCATGCTTAGCTAGAAGACAATCAGTTTTATTATCAAGAACAAGTCTGACCAGATAGTCGGGATTTTTGTTAGGCAGCTATTGCTTTTGCAATGGAATCTGCAGTATTTTTGAGAGTTAAAGAGAGATTCCTTGTCATAGCCTCACTGGCACTCAGTACTCCTGACCAGGCAAGTAGGGACCTGCCAAAGGAAGTGAATCCTGAGATAGATCCTTTCTAACTTGACAATGTAAATTCAGAGGAGTTGACCAATGAGGTGTCTTAGCTTGTTTGTGAAAAGTTAGGGCCATGGTTAGTTAACCTAAGAGGCATTGCCCAGCTATGTGCCAGGTATCTAGGCATTCATAGGCCCAAGGAGAATGAAAACCACCACAGAAAAAAATAAATAAATAACACTTGTTGGGCACAAACCATTTTCACTAAAGTGGTACTGTTCATGGATTCATTCACAGAGATTGTTTCATTTGCCATTCCAAGCAAGGGGTCAGTTAAGTTTTCTCCTAGCCTGAAATGAAAAGTTTCTCTAAATTCCAGAGGTTATTCGCCTTAGCAGTGGCCTGGGAGATAATGGATGATCGTGTTATCTTCCCAGGCCAGTGTCAGAGTAAAGGAAAGAAAGAGAAGAAGAGATTCATGTTTAAAGTATCAAATCTCAATCCAGCATCATGGAAGAAAGTAGTCTACCTTGAAGTCAGCTACTTCTCTTCCTATTTTGGAGATCTCTAACTTTTGTACAGGACCAGATCTCAGATGTAGCCTTCTTCAGCTATGAGATGGAGATTCGGGTTTAAAGTCCCTGATATTTGGCTGCTATCTGGGTTGTGACAAAGACCCGCTATACTCCCATCCAAGGAGATTCAAAACAGACTTTGTTCTTAGAGATTCCAAATCAGAAGGGTAGGAGGAAATTGGAAATGTTAATTTGGTGAGTCACAGCCAGATATCTGAGGAAACTAGAGGAATTCAGGACCAAGTCTAATTTACAGATAATAACAAAACCTCAAAAAACAATAGGATTAAAGCCAATATAGAGAGGGATACTTGGAGTCAGAAGTTCAAGTGCCACTTGGTGTAGAGATTATTTAAAATAATATATTAAGAGGCACCTGGGAAGCTCAGTCGGTTAAGCGTCTGACTTGATTTCAGCTCAGGTCATGATCTCACGGTTTGTGAGTTCAAACTCCACATAAGGATCTACATTGACAGTGCAGAGCCTGCTTGGGATTCTCTCCCTCTCCCTCTCTCTGCCCCTCCCCAACTGCTCTCTCTCTCTCTCTCTCCCCCATATACATACACACACAAAATAAATGAACTAAAAGAAAGAAAAAGAAAGGAAGAAAGGAAGAAAGGAAGAAAGAAAGAAAGAACGAAAGAACCACTTTTTGTATTCTGTGACTTGTCTGTGCCTGGCCTTTGCCCATTTTTTTTCAACTATAAGAAAATATAGTTGTCTTTTATTGTTTGCAGGGGCTCTTTATACTTAGGAAAAATAAGTACTTTCTCTGTGGTGTGAGTTGGAAATATTTCTTCTTAATTGACTTGTCCTTAATCTCTTGTACCATGACGGGACACACCGGGGCAGGTGCTGGAAGCAGAGACCAGACCTTGATTACTGAAGAGGTTTTTCTTTTTTGGGGGGTTGGGGGAGGGGGGAGGGCGGGGGGAGGGCGTGGCGGGGGGAAACTCTCTTAACCCGAGATAGGATTCATTCACGGAAAGCAGCTCGGATGGACGCAAGGGCTGGAGCGGGGAAGGCATCCCTCCGGCGGCCCAGCCCCGCCTCCCGAGGTCCGACAGGCCTCCTCCGAGCTCCATACTTGGTACCACCTGCCTTGCGCCTGGCAGGGAGGCCGCCCCCGGCTCCGGGAAGCCCCTCCTGCAGAGCCGACGCTCCCCCGACTCAGAATGAGCTCCTCGAGCGACGGACACCGAGTTCGTCTTTCCGCCGGCGTCGGCCCAACTTAACACGAGAAGGGGTCGGCGTTTCTAGGGACTACGTGTTGCGACTTTGCCTTTCTTCCGGAGACTCTCCGCCAAGAGCTCCCGTACACAGGCCCCTCCTGCCGTCACCCCCAGTCCTCTTCAGTCCTGTCGCTGCTCTCCACGTGCACAGAAGACGAGCCCGCCGCCCCGCCGCCCCGCCCCCGCCGCGTGGCTTCCACGCTCCGCACGCAGAAGCCGTCCCGGTTCCCGGCAGCCCGCCGCGGCCACGCCTCCGCAGGCGACAGAAGGCGGGGAATTCAAATTAGGAACGGCGTTGGGTGAGAGCGACGGAGGAACGGCAGGCACACACTTTCTCTCTGAAAAGGTAGAGGTTTAAAACTCTGCAGGAGAGCCTGCTGATGAGCGGGCCCCACACCGAAGTCAGAGAAGCGAGGGAAGGGAGACCCCGAATGAGGGTGACCAGGCTCACCGTGAGTGCAATGTGGATGACGGCGGGGCGGCTGCGGCGCGGCCCAGGCACACGCCATCGCTTCTCGGCCTTTTGGCTAAGATCAAGTGTAGTATCTGTTCTTATCAGTTTAATATCTGATACGTCCTCTATCCGAGGACAACATATTAAATGGATTTTTGGAGCAGGGAGATGGAATAGGAGCTTGCTCCGTCCACTCCGCGCATCGACCCGGTATTGCAGTACCTCCGGGACCGGTGCACCCCCCCGGGGGAAACAAGCCTGGTTTCTAAAATAAGAATGTGGGTTGTGTCTTGCAAGCTTTGGTTTTGGAGGTTCTCAGCTGGTTCTCCCGAACACCTACAGCACCTTAGCCTCTCACGTGCTCTCGAAGTTGGGTATGAAGGAAAGTTCGCCCAGGCTGTTGGCGGTACCCTTGGCCGTATTTGGCGGTCCTGGGGCGGAGTGCAGTCGTTTATTAAGCGGAATGTTAACGCTGCCAGGAAGTCCATCCGTCCGGGTGACACATCTCAACCCTGCTTTTCACCTTATGCGAAGGTAAAACCTTTTCTTAATCTCCCAGTTCATAACATGACACAGACGTGGGCGAGCTTTCTCTCTAAAGGGCCATGTCGTAAACAGTTTCGCTTCAGGCCACCCCCCTCCCCAAAGTTCTCTGAGACCTATTCTTTTACGACCCTTTAACGTGCATTCCGTTTTTGACGTACACCTTGGGAGAGCGGAATGGGCCACATTGGGGTGCGGGCTGTAGTCCGCCCACCCCTGATATCCTCAAATACCCACTACTGTCTTGGCAGGGAGATGCCTCTCTTCAGGCTTCTTGACAGTCGCCTGCCAGAACTAGAGAAAGGCCTTCAATTTACAAGTGGCTGTGGCTCCTGACCAGAGTGGACACGGAGACTTCCTGCTTATTTGTCTCTCCCGGGTTTTCCATTCGTACGAAATCCATTTGTTGAGCACCCACAATCTACACGCTTCATTAAATACCTTTGCGTTGGCGGACATTTCCAGGCTTTCTTCCTTAAACGCATGGTTCCTGCAGTTTCTATCAACCTGTGATCACCAAGTCTTTTTTATTTTTATTTTTTTAATGTCTTATTTATTTTCTGAGAAAGAGAGGGAGAGAGAGAGAGACAGCGTGAGCAGGGGAGGGTCAGAGAGAGAGAGAGAGGGAGACACAGAATCCGAAGACAGGCTCCAGGATCTGGGCTAGCTGTCAGCACAGAGCCCGACGCGGGGCTCAAACCCACGAACCATGAGATCATGACCCGAGCCGAAGTCGGACGCTTAACCGACTGAGCCACCCAGGTGCCTTACCAGGTCTTTCATACTCCCATATGTTTTAAGGCAGATCAGGATTTAAATCCCTACTAGTGCTCAGGAGGGCTCGTGAGTATACAAAATGAATCGAGGGATGCCTGGGTGGCTCAGTCTGTTAAGCATCCAACTCTTGGTTTGGCCTGAGGTGCTGATCCCTCAGCTGGTGACTTCCAGCCCCACATTGGGAACTGGGCTGACAGGTCAGAGCCTGCCTGGGATTCTCGCTTTCCTCTTTGTCTGCCCCTCCCCAGCTCTCGTGTTCTCTCTCTCTCTCTCTCTCTCTCTCTCTGTCTCTCGAAAGGAATCAAAATTTTTAAATTAAAAAGAAAAAGAAAGAAAAGAAAAGAACACTCCAAAGTTTCCGAAGACTGGAGGGATCATGTAGGGAGAAAAAGGAAATGTTTCCTCTTTGTTTACAAAGGTATAATTTACCACATTGTTGATAGCTTAAAAGAAAAGACAATAAGCTTTCCAAAAAATCTGGAAACACGAAACATTAGAGAACAAGCAATGTTACAAACAAGTCAGAAAAATGATCATCCTCTTCCTCAACTCACTGAGTCCCCTGTAATTAACACTGATGCTACTTGAATCCAGTTTTCCCATTAGTTCTGGAAATTCTTACCCAATGCTGTCTCGTGATCTGAAGTTCTCAAGCACTTGTGCTTGTCGGGGCACCTGGGTGGTTCAGTCGTTTAAGTGCCCGGCTCTTGATTTCAGCTCAGGTCAGGATCTCCCGGTTCGTGGGATGGAGCCCTGGCGTCGGGCTCTGTGCTGACAGCACGGAGCCTGCTTGGGATTCTCTCTCCCCTTCACCCCCTCTCTGCCCCTTCCACTGTCTCTCAATCACTTTGAACTTGTACTTGTCAAAGTACAAGGGATGGATGGATGAAACCGGTCCCCATCGTGGAGCGTTACCACCTGAGGGGGTCTCAGCCGGAAGCCTGGGCTTCAACCCCGGGCTGACACCTGGAGGCCCTGGAACCTTCCCTCTCAGGACCTCAGTTTCCTTGTCACCTAGTTACTAGCACAGGAGGGATGACTCCCAACGTGCTGGGAGGTCCTGAGGCCCAGGGGGTGGGGGCGGGGGTCCCTTAGCTGCTCCCTTCTTCCCCTGCCGCGCCCCCCCTTCCCCCAAAAGAGAAAATCTAAATCTAAATCGGCTCATTGGCTGAGACGATGACTCAGCCCTAGGGGTGGTGAAGTGCAGGTAAAGGAGCAGGCTGCCCGGCAACCCACTTTGGATCTTCAACAGCGGGCCAGGCACCCAACGTCCGGCCCTCAGCAGCCCGGTTTCCAGCTTCTTGAATCAGCCCCGCGCACACCTGAGTCTGTCTCCAAGTCTGGTTAGCTTGACTCTTTCTGAAGCGCACTTTTCTCATCTGTCAAGTGGGGATCCTAAACCCTGATCCACTTTCCTCAGGAAGCGGATTGGAATGAGGACCCGTCAACAGCAAAGACGCAAAACCAACCAGCCAAGAGTAAGGGTCCCCTTCATTCCGTGGGAGGAGGCAGAACCAGAAAGCTGAGGAAGGTGGGAGGCGGGCCCAGGCAGCCTCGGTCTCTTCAGTTGTAAACTACGATAACTAACACCTTCTCTTTGGGATTGTTGAAAGACCAAAAAGAAAAGGTGGGGATTTGCTGGCACGCAGTGGGTGCTCAGTGACGTCAGGCAAGTTATTTTTTAAATTGTTTTTAATCTTTCTTTATTTTTGAGACAGAGACAGAGACAGCGAGCGAGAGAGAGAGAGAGAGCGCAAGCAGGGGAGAACAGAGAGAGAGAGACAGAGACAGAGATACAGGTTCCAGGCTCTGCGCTGTCAGCACAGAGCCCAAGGCGAGGATCGAACTCAGGAACTGCGAGATCATGACCTGAACCAAAGTCAGCGGCTTAACCGACGGAGCCATCCCTGCATCCCGGCAGGCAAGTTTTGAAGCCCGGTTCTGGGTGGAGCCTAACTAGTTTTGTGGATCCAGTCTAGCTGGGCGTGAAACTTGCTCTGCAGCACACAAACCCTCCCGTTCCAGCCCCAGGATCCTGAGCACATTCGGGGCGGGAGGTTGGGGGGGCAGGTACTCTGCTGGCCCATGGGTTGCCTGGATCACGTGTCCCATTCCGGGGTGTTCAGGCCTCAGGTAACACCCACCAACCGCAGAAATGCAGCGTGAGCCCCACGCCTCTTTGCTCATGTCTCTCGAGGACCAGTAAAGTGCATCTAATCACTAACCTTCAGGACCTCTGGGCCTTTGTAGGATCCCATCCACGGTTCTTGGAGCCTTCCGGTCACTTCCAATTCAAAAAAGAAAAAACAAAAAGTTAGCCCATGTGTTATGGGCCCCTGTTCTCTGTCTCACCACCAGAGTGTTCTAGAAACCTTTTACAGACTCCCCTCAGGGACTGAGAAGGTACGGGTGACGGAAGAGTGGAGAGACATTGGTTTGCATGTATGGGCAGTGGGAGCAGAGATCCTGGAAAATCTATCTGCGGCTTCTCCCTGCCTCTCTCCCTCGGTCATCAAGTCCCGTAGCAGAGCGCCTCTCAACCAGTCACAGACACAGGGTGCCAGGAGAGCCTTGGTAAGAAGCCCGCGGTCCTGCATTTCCAACGCGCTCACGGGGACCCTAATCTGCTGATCTGGAGACCACACTTTGAGCTGCGAGACTGGAGACTGTGATAGAATGACCCACCTCGGGTCTTTTATTTTTTGTTTGTTTGTTTGTTGGTCTTAATCTATTTCGTGAGCGGGGGAGGGGCAGACAGAGGAGACAAAGCCGCTCAAGCAGGCTCTGCGCTGCGAGCGACGCGGGGTTCAAACCCAGGAACGGTGAGATCACGACCTGAACTGAAATCGAGAATCCGACGCTCAGCTGACCGAGCCCCCCAGGCGCCCCTGGAGTCATTTTTACAACAGGGTATATGTAACCCCAACTCGGCCAGCAGTCACTAGAGAAAACAATCTCCCTTGCCCACTGCAGAGTCAGACACACTGACCCGGTTCTGTCTGATGGGAGTCCTCCTCGAAGTAAAAGCTTTTGTCTGTACCTGGGGAAAGGAGGAGCGGGGGAGGGATTGAGAGGGAAGGGAAGGGAGAGGAAGTCAGAGAACACAAAACGGCATGCCTCTCCAACCAGTCTCTTCAACGAGTTGTGAAGACCGAGGTGACAACAAGAACCCGATGGAGGGGCGCCTGGGTGGCTCAGTCGGTTGAGTGTCGGATTCCGGCTCAGGTCGGGATCTCAGCGTCCGTGAGTTGGAGCCCCACCCGCGGCTCTGAGCTGAGAGCGCAGAGCCTGCTTGGGATTCTCTGTCCCCTTCTGTCTGCCCCTCTCCTGCTGTTGGGGGCTCTCTCTTTCTCTTCTCTCTCTCAAAATAAATAAACATTTAAAAACTCTCTCTCAAAATAAGTAAACGTTAGGAAAGGGGAAAGGAAGGGAAGGGAAGGGAAAGGAAGGGAAAGGAAGGGAAAGGAACTCAACTCGCTGGAGCAAGGGGACGGGGTAGACACTGAGAGGAAGGCAGGGCTGCCGCGGGCCCGGGTAACAAACCAGTGACGGTGGGGCCTGGACTTGAGGACGCTGTCCCCCTCGGCTGGCAGGGGCCCAACAGCCCTCTCAAGCCCGAGGCCGGGAGGCTCAGGAGCACGTGGCGTTGGCCTTCCGGGCCGGGCAGACCCCTCGGTCCGTGCGTGGACGTCGCCAACGGCTCCGTGGGGGTGTGGCTGTGGCCCGGAAGAGCCTGGCAGGTGCCCCTGGCCCACCCTGGGGCCCGCACAGTGACCCGCGCCGAGCAGGTGTGATACTGAAGAATCCACTGAATCAACAACTTTATGTATTATGCGTGTGTTTCTTGAGAGAGAGGGACAGAGACAGAGAGACAGAGAGAATCCCAAGCAGCTCTGCACCGCCCATTACAGGGCTCCATGTGGAACTCGAATTCACAAACTGTGAGATCGTGACCTGTGCCGAAATCAGGGGTCGGTCACTTCACCAACTGAGCCAGCCCCCAGGCGCCCCGAATCAAAAATTTTAAAAACGGGCTCTCAGAAGATTTTTTTTTTTTAAATAGAAGAATCCAGGGGCGCCTGGCCGGCCAGTCGGTAGGACCTGTGTGTGACTCCTGATCCTGGGGCTGTGAGTTCCAGCCCCACGTTGGGTGTAGAGAGTACTTAAAAACGAAATCTTTTTAAAAAGGGAGAGAGAGCGAGAGAGAGAAGGAAAATCCGGCAATATATCCACATAGGCATGAGGACTTTGTTATAGGATAAAGGTGGCATCAGAAACGGACGGCTTCATGGGCTGTTCCACATAGGATGCTGGGACCGCTGGGTAGCCCTCCGGAAGAAGCAAAGCCGTGTTTACACTCAAAGTCATCCCCAAGGACGAGTACGAAGCGCGCTCCAGATGGAAATGCAAAAAGATGAGCCACTCCAAGGACAGCGGGCAAAGAGCAGGAAGAACACGCAGTAACTTGACCAACCTCACGAGAAGCTGGTGCATGACCCCGAATGAGAAATCCTTCACGTGCAACGGGAAAGACTCCATTGCGGTGACAGCACACGCATGTCTGCCTTCCCAGGCCCCTCCTTCTGCGGATCAAAACGACTGTGAAGCTCAGAGAGTGAGCACCGTGGGGCGCCTGGCAGGCTCGACCAGAAGAGCATGGGACTCTCCTTGATCCCTGGGGTTGTGCGTCGGAGCCCTAAGCCGGTTGTAGAGTTTACTTTAAAATAAAATCTTTAGGGGCGCCCGGGTGGCTTAGTCGGTTAAGCGTCCGACTTTCGCTTGGCTCATGATCTCGCGGTTCGTGGGTCCCAGCCCCGCGTCGGGCTCTGTGCTGACTGCCAGCTCGGAGCCTGGAGCCTGTTTCGGAGTCTGTGACTCCCTCTCTCTCTGACCCTCCCCTGCTCACGCTGTCTCTCTCTCTCTGTCTCCTAGAAATAAATAAAAAATATTTTTAAAACTGTAAAAATAAAATAAAATGAAATAAAGTCTTTAAAAAGGAGGAAGAAGAATGG